>NW_021829320.1:0-2500 GCF_006345805.1 Octopus sinensis | reverse complement strand
AATGAAAGGGAAAGGAGACCTCGACGGTATTTAAACTCAGAACGTAAAGACAGACGAAATACCTATTTCTTTACTACCCTCAAGGGGCTAAACACAGAGGGGACAAACAAGGACAGACAAACGGATTAAGTCGATTACATCGACCCCAGTGCGTAACTGGTACTTATTTAATCGACCCCGAACGGATGAAATGCAAAGCCGACCTCGGCGGAATTTTAACTCAGAACGTAACGACAGACGAAATACCTATTTTTTACAACCCACAAGGGGCTAAACACAGAGGGGACAAACAAGGACAGACAAACGGATTAAGTCGATTACATCGACCCCAGTGCGTAACTGGTACTTATTTAATCGACCCCGAACGGATGAAAGGCAAAGTCAACCTCGACGGAATTTGAACTCGGGACATAGCGGCAGACGAAATACCGCTAAGCATTTCATCCGGTGTGCTAACGATTCTGCCAACTCGCCGCCTTTTATTTATATACACAGCCATATATAGCAAATCTATGCTTTCGTGCCTTTGTTCTATATATGTTGCTTTCAATGATCATTTCAATGATCAATGATAGTCGATTGTGAATACACATGTTTGCTTATCAAATATTTAGTGCACTTTAATATTGTATTGGAATTTAACAATGGTTTATCAATTGATCTTGTAATTACAGTGGATATATTTTATAATGTTTATAGAACATTAGTTTGATTCTGAGATAAATATGTTGAATGTTAACCCAGCGCCATTCGTTTTCATTAATTCCAAAGCATTTTCAGTAACCTTAAGGCCCTAATGATTTATAAATCAGAGGGCACGACAACCTGAGGTAAACAGGATATAAGTGGTGTCAACAACATGTAGATATAAGTCGACTTCAGAATAGACTAACAGATAACTCATGAACAAATACATGAACAAATAAATAGCTATATCTCACAGCTGACATTTTGCATACAACATTTGCACCCCCTTATATAGACATTATATGTACTGGCAGAAATATGTCTATGAGGTCAAGAAGCCCCCGCTTCACCATCGCATAGTTCTGGTTTCAGACCCACTGTATGGCAAAACTGATTATAGATCTGGACCGACATGTGTACTGTGAGGGAATTCAGTAGACGTAACCGTCAGATATAAGTGTGTGTGTGTGTGTGTATCTGTGTCTGTGTGTGCTTGCGTTTGTGTGTATTTCTCCACTTGACATACGGTGTTGGTTCGTAAAAATAAATACCAGTAAGAAGTAAGTTGCAGACATGAGTTAGGGGTCGATATGTTCGATTAAAGCAAATGAAATAAAACCGCCATGGCGGTGCCCCAGCATGGCCGGACTCCAATGACTGAAGCCAGTAAAATAAAAGACAAAAGCCCGCTATCAGGACACTAGTATACACACAAAAACACATACACTCACACACACAAAATATATAAACGAAAGACATACATCAAACGATATACATTCATAAACACCCGTCGCAATAAAACGCAATTTGGGGTCTTTGCCTCTCTTTCTCCTTCTCATTATCTCTCTTTCTCTCACTCTTTCTCTCTCTCTCTCTCTCTCTCTCTCTCTCTCTCTCTCTCTCCTCATACACACACATAGTTGCTTAGTCTGTCACTGCGCAATAAGACTTCATGTTTTCCTATGACTATACATATATACATACATGCTTATATACATATATGATATATATATGTATATGTGTATGTATGTGTATATATATATACATACACACATATATATATATGTACATATACACATATATATACATACATACATACATACATACATACATACATATATATATATATATGTACGCCCGCACACATTTGTATGCATACATACATACATATATGTATATATATATATATAAATATACACACACACAGAGAAATGTGCGCACGCACACACCCACGCCTACACGCTGTCCTTCCTGACTATCTCACTCTCTCTAACCGTCTTTCTTACTCTCTCTCGCTCTCCCACTCTCTCTCTCTGTCTCCCTCTCTCTCTCCTTCTCTCGCTGTGTTTCTCTCTCTCTTCCCTTCGCGCGTGTAAGCTTTATAACGAATGTCCTCCTGTACCGTAAAGTGTCCGTTAATATACATTACACAATATATATTCCGTGAAAAACCTTCCGCAAACTGTGTTAAACGGAAGGTTTTGTGTATTTTGGGTGGAAGACCGGTTCCATTCTTCTCACGTAATTCTCTGTAAATGGTTCCTGGAGAAATATGGTCATTGGTTGCTGCCAAATAATACAAAAAAGAAAAAGATAAATGGAAAAGGAAAAAAATTCCTTCTTTGCTGTATATCCAGCTTCGTATTAATGCAGCGTAGCTGATGTTTCTGATGCTGTTGCTGGTAGTAACCGTTTCCATAGCCGCCGCCCTCATCACCGTCATCATGACCATGGCAACCAGTGTCACTATCACCGTCTCCAACATCACCAGCACCAGCACCAACACCGACACCACAGCACAGCCACCATGGCC
>NW_021829319.1:5000-6509 GCF_006345805.1 Octopus sinensis | reverse complement strand
AGATAGATAGATAGATATATAGATAGATAGATAGATAAATAGATAGATAGATAGATAGATAGATAGATAGATAGATAGGTTGTGAATGTCAGTGTTAAGATAGATATGAATGTAATAAAATGAAACGAGAGTTATTAGGTATGGATGTAGGTAATAACTTTATTGATGAGTAATAATAAAAGGAAAGCTGTATAATAATAAAAAAAACATAAAATAAAAACGTAGTAATAAAATCAATCTATCAAAAACATGAAAGGGAGGTAAAACGAAATATAAAAGTAACGAAAGTAGAAAATAATTAAAATGATGTGTTGATAGCGATATACAAAATATATAAATATATAATAATAATATATATATAATTAATAATTATATATTCATAATTAGAATAGAAAGATTAATAAGAGCAACAATAATGAAAAAAGTAATTATGATAAAAATTAGATAGAATAGTATGATAAAAAGATAAAATAATAATAATAATAATAATAATAATAATAATAATAATAATGATGATGATGATGATGATGATGATGATGATAGGTGGTTAATCGTGGCATGGTTTTGAGGAGTGTCATGAGATTGGCGGAGATTAAGAAATATTAAGATTAACAGGAAAGAAGAAATGCTTATGAGAATAAATTAGATAATTTAATGATATCTGAACTTCCGTGTGTGATTCGAGGTATTATCCAATGGGTTTCAAGATTTTTAGCGAATATTTAACCCGTGCATATAGAAAGATACTAACTATGACGATATGTTTAGGGCCGTTCTTTTGTAAAACAAAATGGCCAATTTTTCTGAGATGCAGACGTTGCAAGGTCCATTTTATATGCAAGGCTTTTCAAGATCTGATATATTTCACTTGAAGTTCTGTTTGTTTTTGTTTTGTTTCTCAATCAATAGACACGTTGGTTGAGTTTAGACTTGAATATGTCGGCTGCAAGGCTAATGTAACGGCTGGTTATGGGGTTCATGTTGGCAAAACTATCGACACAATATACGATGCAAACGAGACCTGTTTGGAGGGAATCTTGTAGAGTTGTACAGCAGCAGGAGAAAATGTTGTCTGTGAGAGAAAGCGTAAGAGGTTTCAAGTGTTGATGTCAGTTGATTTAGATGAACCAAGTAAGATTACAGTTTCAGCTTAGTTTTATATCTTTGTCTAATTGGGGTTGTGATTGATGTGTGTTTATAACTTGATGTTGTCGGCAAAGTGGAAGAGTACAATGAGACTGAAGGAGATGAGGTTAAACGAAATAATGTTTCGTGATCGGTGTTTGCTGGTTTGCGATCTGGTGCTTTTGTTTTCTGCATTGTTAACATTATTCTTATATCCACTCAGTAATAACGCATTGCTGTAACAGAGGAACGCCCTTTTGAATGCTTCTTCACCGGAAGAAATGTTTGACAGGCGTATGTTTAAGTTTTTAACAAAGTTATTGATAATAGAAGGTTGGATCCTATATTGACACACATCAGTTTTAATTGAGTTCTGTTTTTTTT
>NW_021829318.1:0-6230 GCF_006345805.1 Octopus sinensis | reverse complement strand
TTCAGCGTTCGTGATTACACACACACCCACGCAGCGAATCCGATGCCTAGGAGCTGGTGTTTGGATAAGTACGAAAATAGTAATGATCGCTAGAGACTGGCAAGAAGAAGAAGAAGAATAAATAAATAAATAAATAAAGCTCGAATTGAATCTTAGATTGTGAGTATTCGTGTGTGAGTTACCATGTGTAAGTATTTGATGGTGTGTAAGTGTCTATGTATGTATGTATGTATGTATGTATGTATGCATGTATGTATGAATGTATGTATGTGTGTATGTATGGGTATATGTATGTATTATGTATGTGTGTATGTATGGGTGTATGTATGTATGGCTATATGTATGTATTTATGTATTTATGCATGTATGTATGTATGTATGTACGTATGGATGGATGGATGTGTGTATATATGTATGTATCTGTCTATCTAACTATGTATCTAATTATTTACCTCTCTCTTTACATACATAGATGCATACATACATACATACATACATATATACACACACACACACACACACATATAAATATCTATATATACATACGTACATATATGTATATGTATACATTTATTTGTATGTATTATATACGTATATTATTCATACATGTAAACATATATATATACATATATATATATGTATATATATATATATATGTGTGTGTGTGTGCGCGCATATGCACATATTTAAAAACATACAAATATATATATATATATATATATATATATATATATATATGCAAACATTTATATATTTAAAGCTTTATATATACTTTCATACATCATACACACATGCACACATATTTTTAATGATAAAGAGAAAATAAACAAACTTCAATTACAGCGAGACGGTATTCCATAAAAAGGTTTTGTTTGTTTGTTCCTTCTCTTTACGTATGATTGCCTTAACACGAAAAGACACGTATACAGCAACAAACAAACCGCAGAATGAACAAACAAACAACTACGATCTCTAAAACAATAAGACTAACATCATAAGCACTACCATCTTGACCTAATATCACCACAAACACGCAACAACCGAAACTGCAAATAACAGTGAAGCCAGGCGGAAGTGGTGTAATGGGAATGGCATCAGTCAGATAGGCGGGAGATAATTTGACTTATCTGTTACACGTTACCTTTCGGAATACGCTGGTGTATTAGGTCTAACCATGCATTTAGTTGTTAGTTTGTTTGATTGTGTGTGTTTGTGTGGTCTGTGTGTTTGTGAGTGTATTCGTATATATATATAATATATATATATATATATTATATATATATATATATATATATATATATATATATAATATATATATATATATATATATATATATGTATGTATATATATATATATAGCAATAATAAATCTCTGAGCGAGGTATAAACAATAGCTGCAACACATAGTGAAGTATATTTGCCACTTAAATATGGCTAACCCCTAAGGGTGGATGCTACTATAGCTTTGTAGCCCCAGGAGAACACCTCCTCCAGCTGGCTATTGACACACTTTCTGTCCTCCCGGGGCTACAAGCTGCAGTAGCCTCCACCCTTAGGTGTTAGCCACATTTAAGTGGCAAATACACTTCACGATGTGCTACAGCATGCCTGAAATAAGTGTGTGCGTGTAGTACACACAGAATATATACCTGCATACAGGTCATATATATGTATAAAAATCCCAGGAATGTAAATACACACACACGCTCTCATATGCATACTCGTTCTTACTCTCTCTCTCTCTCTCTCCAACTCTCTCTCCCTCTCTAACTCACACAGACACACACACATACTGAGTATATAAAAAAGACTTCACAAAGAAGAATGAAGAATTTTGCATCTTCAAAGTTTATTTATTAATTGAGTTATTTGTTCCAAATTCCATTCTGACACGTGTTTCCGCTGTTTAAGACTTCTTTCGTCCTCTGATGTAGCACTTATGCGCCTTCAGTTGCTTTACATTAAATCAATTCCAAGCAATTACAATACACGTTTAACTCCAAAGGTTTGACAATTCTATGCGACTCTCACCTTTCTCTATCGGTAAACCTTGAAGAAAAGCCACGTAATATCGTCAGCCTTTGGGTTTAGATGCGTATTTCAGTCAGTCGCTCTGTCTGTCTGTCTGTCTGTCTTTCTCTCTCTCTCTCTCTCTCTCTCTCTCTTATATATATATATATATATTAGAAGGTTTTGAGATGATGTACAGGTATTTTATATTAGAAGAAATGAGGTACTCAGTAATTCGGATGGTTTTATATTTACAGATATTTATTTGTATATTACATGTTTTTATACATCATATATCATATATCAGCGCTTTCGTCCATTCTAGTGGAGTTTTCAAATTGAATTTAGTTCTTGTGGAAAAATTTTGACCATTTTTATAGTGTTATTGAGTGTGTATATATATGAAAATAAACATATATAAATATATATATTGATATAAATGGCAAGACAACAAAAGAAAGAAAGAGACCTCGATACTACGTAAATAGAGGAATTTATCTGTAAATATAATATGTGACAAGTATTCGGCAGCCATGCTAAAAGTCCGAGTTTCGGATGTCGGGGCGGAAACACACGCCGTCATATCTTCAGTTATCCGGCCATTTTCATAGCAATTTATCGATGAGAGAGAGAGAGAGAGAGAGAGAGAGAGGGGTTGGATGGGGGACAAGGGTGGCTGCGTAGTAAAATTCCTATAAATTTATTGGAATTTAAAAAAAGTACTTTGCAAGTTTGCCAGGATACGAACATGGAATCTTCTGATCCGTAGTCAGACGTGTTATCCATTGCGTCACAAACCCGCTATACACTTTTACATATATATGGAATGTTTTTTTATACCCCAGGTATAAAAATGAAAGTACGTACTGAGGTCAATTCATTCGATTATTAAGTTCCCGAAGGCGGTGCCCCAGCATGACGGCAGTCAAATGATTGAAACAAGTAAAAGATAAAAGATACATATGTATGTTCAATTACTGTATATTCTAGATAGAATTATATTTACACACACACATATGTATATATACACATATACACACAGGCGTCCACATACATAATATATTTATACACAACATGGCGCCACTGCATTGTGTCAAAGATCCCAGCATCGCCATCAAAATACAAGACAAGATACTGTAACAGCTTGGATTTCAAGGGCCCACAGCACTTCAGTATCCTTCCAAAAGGCCTGAAAGACCTGCATGCTGTGGATGTAAGTTTCTTTAAAACAAAACTGGATCCTTTCCTGTCAAGGGTTCCAGACTAGCCTACTTCACGGTATATTTCTTTACTAGCCACAAGGGGCTAAACATAGAGGGGACAAACAAGGACAGACAAAGGGATTAAGTCGATTAAGTCGATTACATCGACGCCAGTGCAAAACTAGTACTTTATTTATCGACCCCGAAAGGATGAAAGGCAAAGTCGACCTCGGCGGAATTTGAACTCAGAACGTAACGACAGACGAAATACCGCTAAGCGTTTCGCGCGGCGTGCTAACGTTTCTGCCAGCTATCCGCCAACCTACTTCACGGTAGGTGACACAGATGGAGGCAGCGTCACCAAGCTCCCTCATTTTCTAAGTGTCACATATCAGATGAGGTTTCAAATTATGGTGTAGCTCAGTCAACGGTGGGTCTCCAGCATGACCGCAGCTTTGAAGCTGAAACATTTAAAAAATTTAAGAATTATACACCCACACTTCCGTCGATGTCGACTTTGCCTTTCATCCTTTCGGGGTCGATAAATTAAGTACCAGTTACCGACTGGGGTCGATCTAATCGACTTAATCTCTTTGTCTGTCCTTGTTTGTCCCCTCTATGTTTAGCCCCTTGTGGGCAATAAAGAAATAAGAATTATACACACACACACACATATATAGGCTTCTATACACATAAATCCCGATGGAAAAATCTGCACGACTTTGCATTTAGGTGGATTGTCTTTTATTACAATTCAGCTTATTACGCAAACATTACAGACCCAGGTAGAAAAACCTGCATACAGACGCATATAATGTATCCCTTCACACACAACTCCATCAGCATCTCTCCTTATACATCTGTGTCCCCTTTTACATTGCACCTGTTGTCTCAGACAAAAATAAACGCAACAATTTAATGATTTGTTAAGCAAAGAAGAAACAAGAATCGATTAGAAAATCGTATTGTTTGTTTGTCCACCAAATGAACTCTCTTGCCATTTGTATGCAGCTTCGTTTATTTTTTTCCCTTCTCCTTTCGAATTCTCTCCTCAATCTCTCACACTCTCCGTCATTCTTTTTTTCCCCAAATCATCCACTTTATTCTCTCTCTCTATCTATCTATCTATCTATCTATCTATCTATGGAATATTTGTACTAAAAACATGAAGCTTCATCAGGAAAAATTAACTTCATTATATTCAAACATGCGACTGGGAATTGAATCTTCCTTATGACATATTACGACATGCACACACACACACATACACACTCATACAAATATAACAAATATATATGAATATGTATATTTATGTATGTACATATATATGTATATATATATATATATATATATATATATTGAGTGATGTTATATTTTCATATACGTACATATGTATATATATATGTATGTATATATGTATATATTGTATATTATGTACGCATACATACATACATACATATATATCTATCTATCTATCTATATATATATATATTTATATACGTACATATGAATACATATATGTATGTATATATGTATATATTATATAATATGTATATGTATAGATACATAATGTATAACATACATATATATACATACATACTTACATATATATATATATATATATATATATATATATATATAGATGCATGTATATAATTTCATATACGTACATATGAATACATATATGTATGTATATACGTATAATTATATATTATGTATATATATATGTGTGTGTATATATATAAATATATATATACATATATATATACATACATGTATAAGTATATTATTATTATATATATAATATATATATATATATATATATATGCATATGTGCATGTGTTGTATACACCATAAAAATCTATGTATCAAGATGGCGATTACTGCAAAAAAGACGACAGCACAAGATGAAGACGTCTTAGGGAATGTTATATAATACGTACCTCTAATATGTACTTGATGCAAGTCGCATAAAAAAAGTGAATGCGTTCATACCTGGTTAATGAACTGCTGAATGGAACATGGTATTTTAGTTGTTTGTTGTCTGCAGTTTTTTCCACAGCAATCGCTTAAATGTCTCCTCTCCGTTAAATGCAGTGCAGAATCATGTCAACTGCTTTTTTGCGCACACAAGTATATTTTGACATGACCAATACAAATAAATGTAACGTTTATTTCCCGATTGCCCCACCATTTTTTTTGTCAAAAGAAACCGAACATTTGTAATTGACTTTCTTAATGGAAATCAAAATCGTTTTGCATCGTGGATTCTCTTTTCCCTAATCTGATGTCTCTGACTCATCGTTGGAATGTATCTGCGTTGTTTCTTTTCTATAAACATTCCCACGCCATTGCTCTGATGAACGTTCTGTTCCAGTACTTTCTATCAGATATTGTAAACGTGATTCTCGCTTCCCTGCAAGGTGCCAACTTTTTCCTTTGAGCTTCTTCTGATTCCTGTCTTCTGCAAACATCGTCTCAAATATTGTCTAAAAAAGGAAACTGATAATGCTGTGCGGGTCGGTATTGGACTGACCAAGTAGTCACATAATTAATGTCTTCTCGACATGGCCCCAGACGCGCTGGACAAGCAATACTCAGCAAAGACGGTAAAGTGAAACGCTCACATTGCCACAAAAAAGATTCTATGTAGATATACTTGCAATAAATTTGCAGTGGATGATAAAATTCTATTCAAATTTTGGGACAAGGCCAGCAATTTCAGGGCCGAGTGCAAGTCCGTTATGTCAATCCCCAATGCGCAAGTGATAATTATTTTATCGATATCGCAAGGATGAAAGGCAAAGTCGACCTTGGCGGAATTTGAACTCAGAACGTAACGGCAGACAAATACCGCTAAGCATTTCGCCCGGCGTGCTAAACACCCCAACATCGGTGTCAGGCAATGATGAGGCGACAAACACAGACAACACACCATATACACAAACATACGTACACAATATATATATACCTATATATATATATATATATATATAATTATATATATATATTATATATA
>NW_021829317.1:0-6428 GCF_006345805.1 Octopus sinensis | reverse complement strand
CGCTGCCGCCGCTGCCGCCGCTGCCGCCGCTGCCGCCGCTTCCGCCGCTGCCGCCGCTGCCGCCGCTGCAGCCGCTGCCGCCGCTACGCCGCTGCCGCCGCTGCCGTCGCTGACTCCGCTGACGCCGCGCCGCCGCTGCGGCCTCTGCCGCCGCTGCCGCGCTGCCCGCGCCTGCCGCCGCTGCCGCCGCTGCCGCCGCTGCCGCCGCTGCGCCGCTGCCGCCGCTGCCGCCGCTGTCGCCGCTGTCGCCGCTGCCGCCGCTGCCGCCGCTGCCGCCGCTGCCGCCGCTACCGCCGCTGCCGCCGCTAACGCCGCTGCCGCCGCTAACGCCGCTGCCGCCGCTAAAGCCGCTGCCGCCGCTGACGCCGCTGCCGCCGCTGCCGCCGCTGCCGTCGCTGACTCCGCTGACGCCGCTGCCGCCGCTGCCGCCGCTGCCGCCGCTGACGCCGCTGCCGCCGCTGCCGCGCTGCCGCCGCTGTCGCCGCTGTCGCCGCTGCCGCCGCTGCCGCCGCTGCCGCCGCTGCCGCCGCTACCGCCGCTGCCGCCGCTAACGCCGCTGCCGCCGCTAACGCCGCTGCCGCCGCTGACGCCGCTGCCGCCGCTGCCGCCGCTTCCGCCGCTGCCGCCGCCTCCGCCTCCGCTGCCGCCGCTGGCGCCGCTACTGCCGCTACCGCCGCTACCGCCGCTACCGCCGCTACCGCCGCTACCGCCGCTGCCGCCGCTGCCCCGTGCCGCCGCTGCGCCGCCGCCTCCGCTGCCGCCGCTGCCGCCGCTTCCGCCGCTTCCGGCGCTGCCGCCCGCTGCCGCGCTGCCCGGTGCCGGTTCTTTTTCATTTCGTGTTTCTCTTTTTTTCTTATATTGATTTCAAATTTTCGCACAAGGCTAGCAATTTTGAGTTAGAGGTCAAGACGATGGATCTAGGATTCAATTGAAACTTATTTTATCGACCTCGAAAGGATGAAAGGCAAAGTCAACCTCGACGTAATTTGAACCCAGAACGTAAAGATGGACGGAATGCCGCGAAGCATTTTGCCCGGTGTGGTAACGATTCTGCCTAGTCGCCGCCTTATAATCATAATAATAATCCTTTCTACTTAGGCACAAGGCCTGGGATTTTGGGGGAGCGGATTAGTCGATTACATCAACACCAGTATTCAACTGGTACTTATTTTATCGAACCCAAAAGGATGAAAGACAAAGTCGACGTCGGCGGAATTTGAACTCAGAACGTGCAAACGAGCGAAATGCTGCTAAACATTTTGTCCGCTGTGGTAACGATTCTGCCAGTTCGCCGTCTTATAATAATAAATAATAATACAAATATGTTCCGGTTCTCTTTTCATTTCTTGTTTCTTCTTTTTGTCTCTCATATTAAAACGCCGAAACGGAACGAATTTTCTTAACAAGTTGAAGATTCAACAGAAGTCAGCTAGTTATCAAGCATTACGAAAGCGATTTACATGTTTACGAGGCAATTACAAGGTATATTATAATCGGCAATGTTTATTTATATTCGCCAACTATGACAATTATTATAGGGCCTTTATTGCTTCTAACTCTACACAACTCTGTGTCCTAATGGCGAATGGATTGACTATAAACGACAATTATGAGCATACCATTGCGAAAGAAAAAAAGTTGGTAAAAATGAATGTATCATCCAACATATTGCATTCATCTTTTTTGTACTTCACATTTATTCTTTATTTCTCTTTATTTTCAGACAAATAACCATATACTCAAATGTTGGCCTACATACATACGTGTGTACATTCTTACATACATATATATATATATATATATATATTTATGTATGTATGTATGTATGTATGTATGTATGTATGTATGTATGTATGTATGTATATATATACACATACATACATATGTATCACCGAAATTGCTAAGATGATCTGGTTCTTGACTGATGACTGAGGGCTTCGAATGTCCCGTCCTGTGGTTCTTGTGTCGTCCCTGTGGTGTTTCATGTTCTGTCCATGTCTGTATTTAATTTACTGTTTACCTATATAATCGGCGGCTACGTATCCACATTGTCCTTATACGATAAGTATTTTTTTCTCAAGCTTTGATACGACTCTTAATCTGTCTCTTTTTTTCTCTCTCTCTCCCTCCTCCCTTATTCCACTTCCGTTCTTTCCCTCTCCATCCGTCCCCCCCCCCTTTCTACGTTTCTCTTTCTCTCTCATCTCACCTCCAGCCCCCTCGATCTGTCTCTTTCTTCTCCTCCCTCGTCCACCTTCTCTCCTTTTCATCTGTCCCTTTCTCCTGTCTTTTGTTCTCACGTGACAGCTAGCCGCTGTTGAGCGCTCTTTTCGTTTTCAGCAGCCTCAGAAGCAACACGGATTTGTTCGTCTCCCCGTGGCCTTAGGCACAACTTCACAAGCCAGCCCCTACTCAAATCGTCCTGTCGAAAGACCCTTGTCCTACGTCTTGGTTTTGTTTTGTTGTTTATTTTTTATTTTTACCGTTATTGTTTTTACGTTTTTGTATTCTTATTGGTGTCACGTATTCTGTATTTTTGTTTGTGTACTTCGATCGTTTTCCGTCCTTTCGTTGTATACCTTCGAAGCTTTCTTCAGGGGATCTAATGCGCTTGGCTTAGATTTCCCTCCCTGGCTGCTGCCATATCGGAGCAATCTCAGATAATCAGCCGAAATTGCTAAGATGATCTGGTTCTTGACTGATGACTGAGGGCTTCGAATGTCCCGTCCTGTTGTTCTTGTGTCGTCCCTGTGGTGTTTCATGTTCTTGTCCATGTCTGTATTTTCTTTACTGTTTACCTATATATATATATAATATATATATATATATAATATATACATGCTTATGCATACGTACACACATACATACACATTCTCACAGACGTACTGTTCTGCAATTCTTCCAGTTCAGTTAACAGCTGAAAATAAGTTTTGTATCATTAACTGATATTTTTTCTTCATCTTTTTGTCCTCGTCTTCTTCCTCCTTGTTTTCTTCTGCATGCATCTATGCATGCATACATCTTTCTATCTCTCTCACTCTATCTATCTATACATACATACTCTCTTTACTCTTTTACTTGTTTCAGTCATTTGACTGCGGCCATGCTGGAGCACCGCCTTTAGTCGAGCAAATCGACCCCGGAACTTATTCTTTGTAAGCCCAGTACTTATTCTATTGGTCTCTTTTGCCGAACCCTAAGTGACGGGTGACGTAAACAACACCCAGCATCGGTTGTCAGGCAATGCTAGGGGGACAAACACAGACACACAAATACACACACACATACATATATAGTATATATAATATACATATATACGACAGGCTTCTTTCAGTTCCGTCTACCAAATCCACTCACAAGGCATTGGTCGGCCCGGGCTATAGCAGAAGACAGTTGCCCAAGATGTCACGCAGTGGGACTGAACCCGGAACCATGTGGCTGGTTAGCAAGCTACTTACCACACAGCCACTCCTGCGCCTATACATATATTCCAACTATGGGTATATAGATATATAGATACGTACACACACTCACACACACACAGACACACAGACACACACAAACACACACACCACACACACACACACACACACCACACACACACACATGTATGTATGTATACACACACACATATAATAGTAATGATGGAATCTCTCCTCAAAGACGACGATCTGCACAAATGATTTGTTTCTAGTGATCAAATGCATGTGCCGTACCTTAGGTCACTCCCTCCATCAAATCAACATTGCCTGAAAATGTTCACGGTGTACCACACACCTGGCTTCGAAGTGATCGCGGAAGAACGTACGATCAATTGTTTTGCTCAGGAACACAATGCACCCCTTGGTCTAGGGAATTGAAACCTCGACCATACGGTCGTGAGTGCAAAACCGTAGCCACTAGACCAAGCACCCTTACACACACACACACACACACACACACACCACACACACACACACACACACACACACACACACTTTACTCAAGCCGTCTTTCTGATTGCTTTGTTCAAAAACAATTTCTCGTATAACTTCGAAATATCTCATGTCTTTTACACTCAAGCACGCTAACACACACACACACACACACAAACACACATGCACGCACGCGTAGGTATTTAATTAGTGATACTATTGATCTTGTTTCTGTTTTTGTTGAATTGGTGAATGATGGTATTTCCTTTGACATTTATTTTCAAAGAAGAATGAAGAATTTCAGGATTTTTCAACAATTCTTCTTTGATACCAATGCCAAAGATTCACATCTTGATTGGCCTTCAATCAAACTGAATGGTAAACAGATTCTATTTAGTCTAAATATATTTTCAGAAAGAACACAGTGGCATAACATCATCTATCTACCAAGCTACACATGTACTGAAAGTACTATGAGTATTGCAGTATGCGAATATGTGTGTGTGTGTGTGTGTGACTATATATTTATGGATATGCAATATATATATATATATATATATAGTTAATCCAAACATGGAAACACAAAGAGAAAACACAACAACGCGAGGACATGGAACAAGTATAGTGTTATTGGAGGCTCAGGAAAGGAAAGAAAGAAGGAGGATTTAACGTTTCGAGCGGAGCTCTTCGTCAGAAACAAAGGACAAGGAAAGATCCAAGGAAGGGAAGACGTAGGAAAAAAATCGCCAACGGTACGCACACACCACACACACACACACACACACACACATATATATGTATATATATATATATATATATATAATATAGGTTATGAAAGGTAATGGTGTCATTGAGACCCAAAGGTGTCAAGTAATGCTGAATAAGTGCTATAGATAGACCATAGTTAAGTTCCAGGTTAGGTGAGTATGCGGATAAGGGGTTCAATGTTGGTCATATGTCAGCGTGTGTATATAAATTTTTTTTCGTAATGAGAGTAAAAAACCAAGGCTGATTAGATTTTAGAACATTTATAGACAGAAGGTCTTACAGCTATTTCCAGGATATTTATTATATCCTTTCATCGGAGACGGTGTGAGAAATTAACTATTATTTAACCATCCTCTCACACCGTCTCTGATGAAAGGATATAATAAATATCCTGGAAATAGCTGTAAGACCTTCTGTCTATAAATGTTCTAAAATCTACACAGCCTTGTTTTTTTTTTATCGCATTACGAAAAAAAAATTATATATATATATATATATATGCACAAACATACACACACGTTCTTTTGTTTGTAGTTTAACAAACGCATCCAATGGTTTCATGTAAGAGATCTTCGCGATTGTTCATGCGTGTCACATGGAAGTGTTGGTACTTGTCTCAATTTTGTATATCCACCAATGCGGTTTTACCATTCATTCTAACTGTCCGATATTAGCGTATACATACATACATCATGAGTACATATATATATATATTATATATATATATATATATCTATATATATAGATATATAATATATATATATAATACATGTATATCGTCTACGAATCCATTAGACAAAAAATAAGCACTTGTATTTTTGTCAACAAAGCGTTATAAAAACCATACATGACTTTCCCAATCAGTTTCGCATTTCTGTAGGAGAGCCGGAGTAGCTAGGAGGAGTGAAAATGCATAGCCGTATTTCGTCTGCCGTTACGTTTTCAGTTCAAATTCCGCCGAGGTCGACTTTGCCTTTCATTCTTTCGGGGTCGTTAAATTAAGTACCAGTTATGCACTGGGGTCGATGTAATCGACTTAATCCGTTTGTCTGCCCTTGTTTGTCCTCTCTGTGTTTAGCCACTTGTGGGTAGTAAAGAAATAGATATCCACAAGAGTTGCTGCGTGACTGTTTGGACGTGTAACATCTTCACTCTTTAGTGTGTTCCTGTATGTCCATTGTTGTTAACTCCAGGGCACCCATATGGGAAAAGACCTATAATTAAAGATACTCCAGCTTTGATCATACTCTTTTTGTTTTTGACGCAGTGTATCTCGGACTACATTATCCAATGTGCTCTTTTAACAAATACTAGCGAGTGCGGGTTGAGAAAGATTTGGCTGCTATTCCTAGCAGATCGAACAATCGTGTAGAACCTTCTTCGCTCAGTAGATTCTGCTGCTGGTTACAGGGAAGGTGAAGGTGGGTGAAGTAGACTGAGCCTGTTGCTGTTGCTTTACGCAAATCATTTGTTGTGTATATCCCAGCACTGTGATAACGGCTGTTGGGGCTATTTATAGTGCAGTTATCACTCCATGAATGCCTTTATTTTTTACAATATTTCTCTCAGGTGAGTAGAAAAGAAAGTGCTTGAGGATGCAGCTGGGTGGCTAATATGTACCTGGATGTTTGGAAGGGGATTAATTCATGTACTAACAGGGAATATGAATCTTGAACACTCCTTAACGACCCTTCTCTTCATGTCTAGATGGTCTTTTATGTTTAGTATTTTTGTTTCGTTTTATAG
>NW_021829316.1:0-6587 GCF_006345805.1 Octopus sinensis | reverse complement strand
CAGCTCGCTCTAATGGAGGTCATACACAGATGTGTTGCTGCTATTGTTGTTGTTTGGTTTTTTTTTGGTTCAGGTCAGCTTCTAATCGAGCAGATCTATGATAAAAGGCATGTTAACCTTGAACACTCCGTGTTTATTCTGAAGTTAAGAATTTCGCTTTGCAATTTACGACATCTCGGGATCAATCTCGCGGCGCGACATTTTGGCTGAGCGGGATTTTTTTTTTTTTTTTTTTTTTTTTGTGATTTAATTTTTTTATATATATTTTATTTTGGTTTCCAATCGGTCACTGCCCCTTGTGAGAGAAAGTGGGTTGACAGAAACAGTTTGGATAAAGGCGGCGAGCTGGCAGAATCGTTAGCACGCCGGGCGAAATTCTTAGCGGTATTTCGTCTGCCGTTACGTTCTGAGTGTCAAAATCCGCCGAGGTCGACTTTGCCTTTCAACCTTTTGAGGTTGATAAATTAAATACCAGTTACACACTGGGGTCGATGTAATCGACTTTATCCGTTTGTCTGTCCTTGTTTGTCCCCTCTATGTTTAGCCCCTTGTAGACAATAAAGAAATAGGAATTTCGTCTGCCACTACGTTCTGAGTTCAAATTCCGCCGAGGTCGACCTTGCCTTTCATCCTTTTGGGGTCGATTAAATAAGTACCAGTTATGCACTGGGGTCGATATAATCGACATAATCCATGTGTCTGTCCTTGTTTGTCTCCTCTATGTTTAGCCCCTTGTGGGCAATAAAGAAATACGAAACAGTTTGGAGACTTATTCTGAGTAGTTAAGAGGTTTACTTTACAATTTCGAAATCTCGGGATCGATCCCGCTGCGTGACATCTTGAGCAAGTGTGTTTTTATGATTGCTTCGAGTCGACTTACGTCTTATGAATGAAAGCGGGTTGATAAAAACAGTTTGGAAGCTTATTTTGTGTAGTTAAGAGACTTGCTTCGCAATTACGAATGCTTGAGATCGATCTCACTGCGTAGCTCCCTGTTTTTATCATGGTGTCTATCGACCTATTTCTTATGAATAAACGTGGGTGAACAGAAATAGCTTGGAAGCTTGCAGAATGGATTGTACACTTAATTTAAAGCTCCCTCCGTATTACACTCTGTCTAACGCTGATTCTACACTAGAATTACTTTAAGGGTACTCACTACACGCGTCTGATTCAAAGGAAGGGACCGACTGTTCGGTTGATCGAATAACTAAATACCGATAGTCGAACGTGACGGAGATCTATTTAATATATTTGTTCATTTAATGTACGTGTCCAATGTATAAATACTGTTTTAAGACATCATCATAAACGTCGTCGTCGTCGTCGTCATCATCATCATTGTCGTAGTCATTATCATCATCATCGTCATCATCATCGTCATCATTATCATCGGCATCATCATCATCGTCATCGTCATCGTCATCATCGTCATCATCATCATCATCATCGTCATCGTCACCATGATCATGATCATCATCATGATCATGATCATCATCATCATCATCATCATCATCATCATGATCATGATCATCATCATCATCATCATCATCATCATCATCATCATCATCAGCAGCAGCAGCAGCAGCAGCAGCAGCAGCCCCTAGACATTGCTATCTCGACTCCTGGTTTTTCCCAGTTTCTGCGGTGCATAAGTGACCGAGATAACTATATTCTCTCCCCGCCACCACCACCACCACCACTCCACCGAAACGTGACATCAGTTCACTCATGGGTTACTCATTTACAGCTCAGAGAACTGGAAAAAGATTGAATGAAGTGTTTTTTGCGCCAGAACACAACACACCGCCCCGGCTGGGGCAATCTATAACACGAAGTTGTCGACCAAATTGTTGAACACGTGCCAAAATCTGAAACCAATATTTTGCTAAAACAGGAAATACCCAGCAAATCTTAACGTTTTCCCTCTGATTGTGAGATTAATATTTAACACCCCCCCACACACACACACAAACACAATAAAAAAAATAGTAAGAGGTTTCTGTATAGTTTTATATTTAATAAATGAGCAATTATGTACATTATTTACATCATTTACATTATTTACGTTTGACGTATATTTGTCCTCATCTTGTTTGTTGTTAACACAACGTTTCGGCTGATATGCCCTCCAGCCTTTATCAGGTATCTTGGGTAAATTTCAAACCTGGGTTCTCATTGCTAAGGTATTTTTTGATGTTATAATAATAATAATAATAATAATAATAATAATAATGATAATAATGATAATAATAATAATAACAATAATAATAATAATAATAATAATAATAATAATAATAATAATAATAATAATAATAATAACATCGAAAAATACCTTAGGAATGAGAACCCAGGTTCGCAATTTCCCCAAGACACCTGATGAAGGCTGGTGGGTATAACTGCCGAAACGTTGTGTTAACAATAAACAAGATACGGACAAATATTCGTCAAATGTACTCTTTTACTTGTTTCAGTCATTTGATTGTGGTCATGCTGGAGCAGTGCCTTTAGTCGAGCACATCAACCCCAGGACTTATTCTTTGTAAGCCTAGTACTTATTCTATCAGTCTCTTTTACCGAACCGCTAAGTTACGGGAATGTAAACACACCAGCATCGGTTGTCAAGCGATGTTGGGGGAGCAAACACAGACACACACACTCCTACGCCTATAATGTAAATAATATAAATAAAGTTTTTGTACAGGTTGTGTTATACGAACAGAAAATAGGTGAAAATGCAATTAAAAAAAGGATTGACATAAACAAGTATGACGTGTCATTTAAATCAGTGATTCTCAGCCAGGGTCCTTATGGCCCCTTGAGGAACCATATAAGATTTTTAGTGGTCCACGCAACAAAATAATAAATTGGGGATTCACAATACTATTTTTAGAAAATTTTGCTTTAGATGAATGTGTTAGTATGTATTGCAAGAAACAGCTAGGTTTCTTTCGTATTATAGATTGCCCCAGCCACACGAGTTGATGTGTGGAATATAAAATAGGAATTTTGAAAGAATAGTCTATAAAACTAGCTTTTAAATATTGAATGGCTATGGAGGGTCAACCAAAATAGAATGGCAATCGAAGAGGTCCATAGGTAAAAAAAATGGTTGAGAACCCCTGATTTAAATGGATGAAATCGTTTTAACTTACATATCGTAACTGGTTTTATCCATGTGTGTCTGGATTTTTCTAATAAATTTGTTTATTGTGATCGGAATATATAAAGTGGAAGCTTTTGTAAACAGGGAATTTACACACACACATACGCATGCATGCATGCATGTATGTATGTTGTATGTATGTATGTATGTATGTATGTATGTATGTATGTATGAATGTATGTATGCATGCATGTATGTATGCATGTATGTATGTATGCATGTATGTATGTATGTATGCATGTATGTATGCATGTATGCATGTATGCATGTATGTATGTATGTATGCATGTATGTATGCATGTATGTATGTATGCATGTATGCATGTATGCATGTATGTATGTATGTATGTATGTATGCATGTATGTATGCATGTATGTATGATGTATGTATGCATGCATGTATGTATGTATGTATGTATGCATGTATATATGTATGTATGCATGTATGCATGTATGTATGTATGCATTTATGCATGTATGTATGCATGTATGTATGCATGTATGTATGCATGTATGTATGTATGTATGTATGTATGTATGTATGTATGTATGTATGTATGTGCACGACAGTCTTCCGCAGATCTTCTGACTATCAATTTAATTCACAAGGTATTGGTCTATGTGGTACTACGAAGGATATACTTGCCTAAGTTGGTGCACAGCGGAATGGAATCCGAAACCCACAATGGTTGCAAAGCAAGCCTCTTAACCACGCTGCCATGCTTGCATTTATATACAAAGATATTCAGCAAAATGTACTGTACGTCAAAAAACAAAAAAATGTTTATATGGAGATGTTTGAAAAACGCAACCGAAACTTCCCGGAAAATCAATATATTTGGCAGAATAGTGCTTCTTAATGTTCGTTGAAATAAACCTTAAACTTAGTGAGGTGTACAATAAAGAAAAAACACTGCATATAAAGCAAAAATATGACTATAAAACGCACATATTTTAAAATATTAAAACACTTCAAAACTATTAATTTTTTTTTTTTTTAGGAAGCAGGTAATATTTTATTGAACATACACCCGCATTCTTGCTCTAATATGTCAGTACATTGTTCCTTATCTTATTTTTTTAATATTATATTATATTACATAAATTAAATTCCATTTTATTTTCACCTAGATAAAACGCATATTCAATGCGTAGTTCATTGCTGCAAACAGTTAAAAGTACATTTCTTGAAATAAGTCATTCCTTAACAGACACAATCCAATAAGATGTGAAACGCAGAACAGTTTTATCATTATTATTATCATGATTATTATCATTATTATTATTATTATTTTATTATTATTATTATTATTATTATTATTATTATTATTATTATTATTATTATTATTATTATTATTATTATTATCATTATTATTATTATTATAGAGTTCCGCATTCAATTCAATCATTCAATTGTTTAAATATCTAGACTCAATTTTCCTTCGCCCCTCCAGTTATTATTTTCATTTACATATCAAATTAACAACGTAGAAATTCCTGTTTAACCATCAAATTATGAAAGCTTCATTAATTTGATGTTACCGTAGTTTAATTTTATAACAATTTGTTTTCCACCATCGTTAATTCAACTGATTATTTATTTGTATTCTCAATAATTCTTCGAGATTATACAATCATATACATTGCTTTAACTAAACTGGTGCCTTCGTACATTTTTATCTTGACGGCCCCTTTCCCCCCCTTGTTTATTTAAATCCAATTTAATATTACATTATAACAATTTGCATTCTAATTCTTATTCTAAAATATTCTCTTCTGCACATTTATTGAATTTAATAGCATGTTTTTGCATTTATCTCTAGCTGTACCCAAGTTTGGATGAGAATTTTTCGTTATACTTTTTTGGTTGTTTAATGTTTTTGTACAGCTTCTTATTTAAATTTGTAATTTTTTCCCTGGTTACGATTTTAAAGTGCATCCGGTATTGGTGCCCTGATTTAGGAGTTCGCGTGTTTGAAGTTTCAAACCAGCCACCTCTTAGCCACTAATTTACCCCAGATCTAGTGTGACCCAGACTAGTACCACCTGCCAAGATCCTAGCTAAGAATCAATTAGAAGGTCACGGTAATTCTTCTGGGAGAAGGTCGCTCACGGGCACCACAACTGACCCAAGGGAAAATGAAGCCTTTTAGCTCTTTAGCTGTTTATCTAAAACAGTGATGCTCAACCGATGTTCATATATCCCCTTTGGGTCCATGTAAAACTTTTGGAGGTCTGTACAATAAAACAGTGAATTGGGAATCAACAATAATCTTGTAAGGGCCCCTGAAAAATGTTGCTTTGGTATATATTACAAGAAATAGCTAGCTTTCTTTCTCAAAAATTTTTCATAGTTCAACCTACACAAGTTAATGTTTAAAAATCAAAATAGGGAGTTTGAAAGAAGTTTCTATAAAACTAGTTTTTAAAAATCGAATGGCAGAAAAAAAATATTAATCAAAGGTCTCCATAGGCAAAAAAGAAAAAAAATGGTTGAGAAGGCAACTCTGTACAAATCCTACAAGATTCGTGGCATTTGTTGTCCCAGACAAATACAAGTTTAAAGGGCGAGAAAGTGGGACTGACTCTGCATAAACCATTTTCACTGGAATAATAGCTATTATCGTGCAGATTGTTCAGGAAAACAAGACACCAGCACAAACATCGGATCTTTTCGGTTTGACCGGCAGTTTTTAGCATAATTTCTATGTAACTAAAAGTTTTAAGCTTCGTATACTGGTAGAATGTGTTTATAAAACCTCTTTTTCTCTTGGCTTTATTGAGAAAATTCTATAGTTTGTAAGATATTTGTTGTTTTTTTTTCTTCAATTTCTGCAATTTCAACCAATCAGTGACGTCTATTGAATTAATAAGCATTCTGTGCCGTATGAATATGTCCTTCGTTTAAGAAACAGATTGGGTTTATTTACATTTGTGAAGAAAAAAAGATACCCTTGCCCCACCCCTAACCCTAACCCTAACTAACCCTAACCCTAAAAGAGATTGAAATGCAATAGATCGATTCTAGGGTCATAATTATGGGTAACAATTTCATATGACACCGCTAGGAAAAACTGCCGTTCAAACCGAAAAGATCCCAAACATCATTACCTCATTGAAAGCCGCGACAGTCCTGGTCACAGCTTTGAATGAGGAGAAAGGAGAGAGCAAAATAGTAAAGCACAGGGACGTAACTCTGGTGGCAGCGGAGATGGGCGATAGTTACTTCGTTCAGTTCAGTGATGCTCCTGACGGCTGTGTCTTTACTTATCTCTCATTCGTGGAAACAGTAAGCATCTCCAGAAAGTACAGAGCATATTTTCTATCTCAACTTAATTATAACCAACATTTGATATCCTACGAATATTTATATTCTGGTTTGTGTGAGGGCGCGTGGCTTAGTGGTTAGGGCATTCGGCTA
>NW_021829315.1:0-6544 GCF_006345805.1 Octopus sinensis | reverse complement strand
CCTTTAAAAACCTTGAATTGTTTTCTCGCTAACGGTTTTGTCCAGCCGGTACAATTCAATGAGCACCTGGCAACATTCCAGATGCCAAACACTCAATTTTGGTCTGCTTTTGATTCATAGCTAAAGTGAAAGTAAAGTTACTTTGTCGAGTCAAACCGATTCATAAGGGCCGGTTTCCCGGTTTCCCGGTTTCCCGGTTTCCCGGTTTCCCGGTTTCCCGGTTTCCCGGTTTCACGGTGCATATATTCTCTACCTCCACGGGACGCAGATTCACACATTTTTGCCAGGTGAGTGGACTACTCAAGAACACAATGCGTTGCCCGGTCCACGAATCGAAACCACAGTCTTACGATCCTGAGTTCAACACCCTAAACACTAAGCCATGCACCTCCAATTGACCCATGACTGCAGCTCTGTCAATGAAACGTGAGGTGGAAAGACGTGACGTGCGAAGGACGTTCATGCCATTTCAACCTTGTTTTGGTCGCCGTCGATCACACCATCGCATTGATTTTGATATTTCTGCAGGTGCTTCAGCATCAACACGTGCAATGCATCATCAAGAATGGTAACCAACAAAGGCTGCGAGCTGGCAGAAACGTAAGCACACCGGGCGAAATGCTTAGCGGTATTTCGTCTGTCTTTACGTTCTGAGTTCAAATTCCGCCGAGGCCACCTTTGCCTTTCATCCTTTCAGGATCGATAAATTAAGTACCACTTACACACTGGGGTCGATGTAATCGACTTAGTTCCTTTGTCTGTCCTTGTTTGTCCCCTCTATGTTTAGCCCCTTGTGAGCAATAAAGAAATAAGAATGGTATCCCAAGACCATCACGGATTGGGTGTTGATAGTAGATGAATTTTCTGACCAGCAGAACCTGGACCTTCCTCAAAAATCGAGGAGAACCGAGCATTAAATATTTAAAGGTCCCGAGAGGTGGCCATTTAATTTCACGACCGACAAGATGCCACTATACACTGTACTGATCCAGCCTCCGAAAACGAAACCGAAACCGACAGTTTTTAGAACAGCCATCGCATAGCAATATGCTATTCTGTCAAAGACTGTCCAAATTGATTAGTGCCCCTCGAAAGCCAGATGTATTCCTGGAACGTTTTAAGATGTATCGCATAAGGTGGATAGATCTACTGAGGTTTGCACAGGTCTGTGCGTTCCGACTACACTAACGACAATAAACGCCAGCCTCTTATTGAGCCCCTTAGGTAAAATATTTAACTCAGTGTTGAGTAGAGTCATGGACCTCAAGTTTTCAATCACGTCCCCCTTGTTCGGATCCTTCCTCAGCTGCCAAAATCCGAGCAAATAATAAATGCCATGATGCAGTACCAGGTAGTGGCTTTCATTAACTGAGTGGAAGTGTTATGTACGAGGTCTGATCAATAAGTATCCAGACTGTTTCCATAGTAACGGAGCTAAATCACGGAAAGTAAAAGCCGCTTAGCATCGATTGACTTTGAACTCTGCTGAGCATACGCACTAAGTTTTAACGTTCTAGCTCACTTCCGCTATTTACAGCAGTGCTTGGAAGGAAGGTGTGTAGTGTGTGATCGTCGCATTGGCCATGACAGAGAAAGTTGTGATGACGACACCTGCTCAGAGGCCTTCACAAAGTTGCAGAAAGTGTATGGAGAGGTGTGTATAAGCCGCACACAAGTGTACAAATGGTTCAGATGTTTCCAGGATGGCCGAAAAAACGTTCTGGGAGACCTGCAACCAGCAGAACTGAGAAAAACATCACAGACGTGCATGCAGCTTTGAGGGGAAATCGTCGAATCCCCATCCATGAGTTATTAGGGGATGTGCAGATTAGTTATAGTTCAATTCAGTCCTTTATCACTAAATATTTGAGTATGAGACGCATGTCTGCCAAGTTTGTGCCAAAACTGCTTTAGGCTGACCAAAAGGACACTCGGGTTTCAGTGGCACAAAATCTCTTTGATTGTGTCGAGAATGATGAAAGCATTTTGAAAACTTTGCATAGGCCTCTGAGCAGGTATTGCCAAACTTCTGGCAAAATTTGATGTGGATTCTCTGCTCAACTTTCTCATGGGCAATGCGACGATCACGCGCTACATACCTTCCTTCCAAGCGCTGCTGTAAACAGCGGAAGTAAGTTAGAGCGTTAAAACGTAGTGAGAATGCACAGTAGAGTTCAAGGTCAATATGTTTCAAGCGGCTTCACTCTGTGTGCGTTAGCTTCATTACTATGGTGACAGTCCGGATACTTATTGATCAGACCGCATATATATTTTGTCTTGGTGTAAAACAAGGGCTACAACAAATTTTCTGCTCAATACTGCACATATGCTTGTCAGTTGCTTTGTCCACCCCCCACCCCCCACACACAGACACACACAACACACACACACACAGACACACACACACGCACACACATACACACACACATACACACACAGACACACAGACACACACACATACACACACAAACACACACACACGTACACACATACACACATACACACACACATACACACACAGACACACACATACGCACACACATACATACACACACATACATACATACATACATACATACATACATACATACATACATACATACATTTATGCGTACATATATACTGCGTGCACTTATATAAACATATATACTTGCGTTCACTTACATATATACATATACGTACACTTTTTTTTTGTAAGTGACAGAATGATAGCACTGCCCCATTGAATCATTATCAAGTGTACTTGAAAGGCCATAGATTTGAAACGATCGCACTTCCGGTTCTTAAATAAATAAATAAATAAATAAATAAGCACGTCATATGCAACAGCTTTTAGACTCTAGACGTGGCTGTGTGGTACGAAGCTTGCCTCCCAGCCACATGGTTCCAGGTCAGTCCCACCTGCTTTGGACCGAGGGGAAACCATGTGACTGGGTTTGTAGACGGAAACTGAAAGAAAGCCTGTTGTATATATAATATATATTATATATATATATATATATATATATATATATATATAATATATATATATATATATATAATATATATATATTAATATATATAATATATATAGAAATTCGGGGTGAGTACTTGATAATTATAACACCTGTGTATACCGTTTGGTGTGTAGGTGGGGGTAGTAAATGGGGAGTAAATAAATGATCAAATAAAATAAAAACTGATGCGAAGGATTCAGCGGGACATATTTCGGGCCTTTATTAGACAGATTTATAACAATGCATAATTATGTCTGTGGCCTTCTTCAGCCGCGCACAACCGCTTCCACAAGGACATGTGTTACATCAAAAATTCTTGGTTGGGGAGGCAAATCCTCTCATTCACGTACGACATAATGCGGCAGCAGCATAGAGTTGAAGCGTCCATATCCTTCTTCTCTCAATGTAGAATGAGGAAAATGGATGTTGAGGTAATGTAAATAAAATAAATACATATATAGAGGTGAAGATGGAGGGGCGAGGTTCGGGACGAGGATAAAAAAGTATAAAAAGTGGTAAGTATAGAATAATATAAAAATGTAGAGGATAAAGGGTTGTAAGTAGATGTAAAGGGGGATAAAGAAATATAAAGCAAAAATAGAAATAGAAATAAAAGTAAAAAAACCTGATAAAAAACATGATAAAAGTGTAAAAGAATGAAGATAAGGGATGTATAGAGGTTATGGACCAAGCATGTTGGTCAGGAGATTGATAAAAATTTAGTTGTAGAATTGTCAGTACATCAACAGTTTCGTCTGGGGACTTAATGCGTTGTAATCAGAGCTGATGAGCATTTAATCTGATTCCTTGAATTAAATGGACTTCTAGTACATACATATCATCATGGATATATACACCCACATACACGCGTACATATACGCCTCCAAGCCTATAAGCAAACACACGCACTCGCGTGTAAACACGTACATAAACACACACGCACCCACACGCACGCGCGTACACACACACATACATACAACAGAATATCCGCATATATACACGGACATTACGCGCGTACACGCTCACATGTATATACGCGCGCCCATCACTACATACACACACGTATATGCCCACGCTCTAGGTCAGGATAAGATATTAAAGGATGTGTATAAGAACGTATGTAAAGAAATCCCGTACTCATGTCAATACGCGCACGCACACACGGCTGTGTGTCCGTATGTGCGTGCACATATACTCATATACACACACAGAGACACACGCGCAATGGGTTATAGCTATAAGATATCGAAGTATGCATGTATTGCGCGTGCATATGTATGTATGCGTCCTACACACGCACGCGGACGCTCGTTTCGTATCATTCAAGGTGGATCCATAGGTAGAGAAATAAACATATATAGAGGGTGTAAAGCGATAAGTTAGGGGTAAGAATGAGGGTAAGGGTAAAGATTAGAAATAAAAAATACAGTATAAAATAAGAAAACAATTTAATAGTTAGAAATGAAGTATAAGAATTATTTAAAATTATAAGAGTTAAGGTAAGGGATGAAAATGAAAATGAGAATAAATGGAAGTAGAATAAAAGTAAAAATAAAATTAAAATAAAAATAAAAATAAATGGAAGTAGGATAAAAGTAAAAATAAAAGTAAAAATAAAAATAAAATAACTAAGATAAGTTAAAAATATAATTTTGTAAAGTTTACATGAGATAAGGTGGTGGTTGAAAGTAGAGAGGTGGGTGTTAAACGTAGGGGCGGGGGGGGGAACTGGAAAATTGGAAGGGTGGGAAGTGGAGTTTTGGCGGTGTGCGTTCAACATCTGAGTTAGAAATGTGAAAGGGTATAGATATAGGGGATTAAAGAGGACTACATAGGGAGGATATGGGTGTAGGAGAAGAAATATTTAGGGAAAAGAAGTCATATATGGGAGACAAAATTTGTATATATAGGGGAAAATGCAGGAACCCTATATGCACGTACACACACCACACCCACACCCCACACACGCACATGTACAATATATATGTATATGTACACATACGTACACGTATGTGCACATACATACGCACACACACACACACATACACAATACACGCACATATAGGAAAGCGGGATGTGCTTGGAGCCGACAGGTTGCACCGGGTGGGAGGAAATTGCATGGGGGAGTTGGTATAAGACCTAAGCATTGTAGTATTTGAAAGTATTAATAGTTTTATGTATACAGGATGTTTTGAACTCTGACCTTTTGTTAATAAGATTGTGTTTGTCTTTGAATTTCAAGATGTTAAGGAGTTCTACACAGCATAGTTGGCATCCTGCTCTATTATTTAAATAAGGTGCAGCTGATCCGATGATGGACCATCTGAGTTTGAAGTCTATGCATTTGTCTTTTAATTCCCAAATTCTTTTAGAGAGGAGCGTGACTGTTAGCCTTATGTCTGTGTCTCCGCGAGGAGGACGGTGGTTGTAGTATCTGGATTTCCAGGAGGTTGAGCAACCAATATAGGTGAGTGTGTTAAAATGAAACTGAGTACTCACCTCACATGAGTATATTACGTTTTTCGCCCTACATGCGCCCTGCGCGGGCACTCTGATGCACATCTGCAGTTGCATTGCATTGCATTGTTCGGTCGTGTACTGCTAATCCCAGGGCGGAGGTGTTGCAATACGAGTGGGGCGTTGGTTATCTCTGGTTTGTTGATGGGTGTAGTATTTCCTCTGTTGTGTTGGCGGGTGTTATTACTAACTGTTGGGGTAGTATGGCTGCCAGTCTGGTTATATTGTCTACTGTTGGATGGGGGGGTTCTGTTTGGTCGCGCTATGGTTTGCTCTTGATCTAGCTGTTCTAATATTAATATAGTTATGTTTAGCTATGAGAGGCAGCTCATGTTGGGCAGGGTAGAGTAGAGTAGGAAATCTATAGGTTTTGTTGGAGAAGATACTTCTATACTGTGGGGGGGTGGGAAGTTGGTGGAAATTATAGAGAATATTCTATTACATAACTTACCCCTAATGCTAAGTTAAGTTGAAGGTATGTTGAACCATATATATTTGCGTAATCTACTATTATCCCTTCTTTTCTCCTAATAGGATCTATATTGCTCTCGTCGGAGGGTTACTATGTGTGCTGTTCTATTAGTTCGCCTATTTCCCATACGTTGTTTGGAGTTTAAATTAGAATTATCGCTAGGTGAGTTGAGTGCTGAGTTCGATTATAATTGGGAGTCTTATGGCCGACGGACGCTCCCGGGTGGTCTAATATGATATCCTCTGGTTATACCCGGCACTATAGAGAGCCTGGTTGTAGTGTTGTGCATGATTATTGAAAATTTCTTATTAGAGGATAGTTTTGTCAGTCTGTCTGAGATGGCTTGGACCGTGGTGCTAATTATACAGGGGTGGATGGTTGGAAGAGGTATGGATGTATTTGGTAGTTCTTCTGGTTTCCTATACGGGTAGTGAAGGTGCTTATTCAATCTAACGTAACATCTAAGAAGTTTAACTTATTTTAGTATTGGTCATAAATTCTAATTTAAGATTGAAGGATTTGAAAAAAAAAAGCCTGATCTTTTTCCTAATTCTTTCTA
>NW_021829313.1:0-2500 GCF_006345805.1 Octopus sinensis | reverse complement strand
GTATATAATATATAATATAATATATAATATATATATGTATAATTATATGTATACATACATACATATATATATATATACATATATATATAATATATATATATTATATATTATATATATATATATATATATACGTATATATATAATTTATATATAATGTGTATATATATATATATATATATATATATTATATGTATATCATTTATATGTATGTGTCTGTGTCTGTGTATGCATGTGTATATTTTTAGTGTGTAATTTTACTTCTTTGACATATGAGATGAAATTTTTTTAGAATATAATGACATTTACTTACCGTTTCGCCGTGAATGGAGTAAAGACAACGTACGATGACATTCCGCCGCCGAGGTAGACGAAGAAAATAATAAAGTCGGTGTAAGTGATGATGAAGATGAGGATGATGATGAGGATGAAGATGAAGATGATGATGATAATAAAGATGATGATGATACTAATGATGATGACAACCGCGATGATGATGATACTGGTGGTTGGGTGGCTGTGACAACAACTGGTGGATCCACTCGCACATCGACCCCACCTGCACCATCGGCCTCAATTCTAGTTTCACTTTCAATTTCAGCCTCTGGGTCGTCACATGGCGTTGGCCCTGCCGCTGCCGCCGCTGCCGCCGACGCGGCTGCCGCGGCCGCTGCCGCCACGGCTGATTCATAGGCCTCGTGTATACAGGTGGACGGCAGCTTTCCGTCCCGAAGCAGCCATGGACCAGCTGACCAATCGACCAGTCTCTGTGTGTTTAAGGCAGTCCCCATTGCAGCCGAAGAAAGCGGCGAAAGTTCATTATCCTTTAAGTCCGGGTGTAAATTCGGCTCCGTATAGATGTTATAACCTCCTCTAGCGGAACTCGAACCCACCGCCCTGGCCACCACTTCGGAAGCTGTTGGGTTTATGTTTAACGCAGAGTTTTTCGAGTTTGTATTGTTTGTGACTGTCCCCGGGCCAACAGAGCAATTACTTTTATTTATCAGAGGTGACACGCAGTTCAGTCTACGTCCGGGCCCGAACGAATAACCCGGCGGTGCTGTCACGAGCACTGGATGGAGAAAACTTGACGCGCCCATTACGATCCTTGCGTTGGCAGGTTTTTCAGCCCCTCTAAATTTAGTAGGGCTGAGGATATCATCAACAGAAAAGGCTGTCGGTTGCCGCATGGCAGTCTTGTTGAGTTCCTGAGATAATGGCGACCTTTCTAAATCCTCTTCTCCAGAGTTTGCTGTATGCTTTAGGCCCCCTGTTATCGGGTTTGCAGCGTCCCTCGTCTCATAATTACTCAGATCCGATACGGAGTTATTAAAGTCCATAGACTGATTTCGAACGCGGTTTCTTTTCCGTGGGTGAATCTCACCCAAAGAATAACTTTGGCTAATGCTAAATGCAGTCCTTGGAAATTTGTTTTTATAATTGTTGTTATTGTGGTTGTTGTTATGTTTGTTATTATTACTGCTGCTACCGTTGCTGTTGTTGCTGCTGTTGTTACAGCTGGCGTTGTTGTTGTTGTTGGTATGTCTGTGACGCACCAGTTCATTAGCTGCTATAGAATCATTTGAACCGGCGATCGGATGATTGCCGGCCAAGCTTGTCTCGTTGGCCAGCGATGAGCTAAAGATATTCTGGTAGTGCTGCTCTCCATAAGGTCGAGGTTTCGCGCCGTTGTTGCGGACGCTGGCCTCTTCAGTGACGTCCACGTTAATGTTGACGTCCGCGTCGTCATTGCTGTCATCAGTAGGTACCACGACCAACGTCTCCTCCTCCTCTTCTTCTTCCACTTCGCCGTCCTCTCCTTCTTCCTCCACTTCCACTTCTTCCTCTTCTTCTTCCTCTTCTACTTCTTCTACTTCTACTGCTACTGCCACTTCCTCCTCCTCCTCTTCCTCCTCCTCCCCTTCTTCTTCTTCTTCCTCTACCTCTTCCTCTTCACCTTCTTCACCCTCACCGCTATCGCCTGCCCCACCGTTGTCATTGTCACTTGTTCGGACATCGTCACTGACCACCATTATTACGGCACGATTTTCTGGTAGCAAAATGTTCGGTTCAACGATGACATTGGAAGCAATGTGGCGCCGCCGTCGTCGTCGTCGTCGACGGCGTTGCTGTTGTTGTTGTTGTTGTTGTTGTTGTTGTCGTCGTTTTACTTGTTATCACTCTCCGAAATATTACGAAATATTCTGGTCGTTATTTGCCGACCGTACAGAAGGAGAGACAATGAAAAGAGAGAGAGAGAGAGGGAGAGCACAACAGAGAGAAAGCGAGAGAGTGAAAAGGAGACAGAGATTGCGTGTGCGCGTTTTTATTGTGCGTGTTCCTGTATATATATATGTGTGTGTGTGTGTGAGAGAGAGAGAGAGAGAGAGAGGGAGAGAAAGGAAAAGAGACAGAGGGAGAGCAGGAAAGAGTGAGAGGAGAAAAGAGCGGAAAAGTGACAGAGAGTACGTATGTGTGTGTGTGTGTGTATAGGAGAGAGGGG
>NW_021829312.1:0-6576 GCF_006345805.1 Octopus sinensis | reverse complement strand
GTCTAAGTCAATTACATCAACACCAGTGCTCAACTGGTACTTATTTTATTGACCATAAACATCACTGGAATTTTATTTTATATTTTGGTAGAAGGCCAGCAATTTCAGGAGAGTGGCTAAGTCAATTACATCAACCCCAGTGATCAATTGGTACTTATTTTATTGACCATAAACATCACTGGAATTTTGGTTTTAAATTTTAGTAGAAGGCCAGCAATTTCAGGAGAGTGGCTAAGTCACTTACATCAACCCCAGTGCTCAACTGGTACTTATTTTATTGACCATAAACATCACTGGAATTTTCGTTTTAAATTTTGGCAGAAGGCCAGCAATGTCAGGAGAGTGTCTAAGTCAATTACATCAACACCAGTGCTCAACTGGTACTTATTTCATTGACTATAAACACCACTGGAATTTTCGTTTTAAATTTTGGTAGAAGGCCAGTAATTTCAGGAGATTGGCTAAGTCAATTACATCAAACCCAGTGATCAATTGGTACTTATTTTATTGACCATAAAAATCACTGGAATTTGGTTTTAAATTTTGCAGAAGGCCAGCAATTTCAGGAGAGTGTCTAAGTCAATTACATCAACACCAGTGCTCAACTCGTACTTATTTCATTGACCATAAACATCACTGGAATTTTCGTTTTAAATTTTGGTAGAAGGCCAGCAATTTCAGGAGAGTGGCTAAGTCAATTACATCAACCCCAGTGATCAACTGGTACTTATTTTATTGACCATAAACTTCACTGAGATTTTGGTTTTAAATTTTGGCAGAAGGCCAGCAATTTCGCGAGAGTGGCTCAGTCAATTACATCAACCCCAGTGATCAACTGGTACTTATTTTATTGACCATAAAAATCACTGGAATTTTGGTTTTAAATTTTGGTAGAAGGCCAGCAATATCAGGAGAGTGGCTAAGTCAATTACATCAACCCCAGTGCTCAACTGGTACTTATTTTTTTGACCATAAACATCACTGGAATTTTGGTTTTAAATTTTGGTAGAAGGCCAGCAATTTCAGGAGAGTGGCTAAGTCAATTACATCAACCCCAGTGATCAATTGGTACTTATTTTATTGACCATAATCATCACTGAGATTTTGGTTTCAAGTTTTGGCACGAGGCCAGCAATTTCCGGAGAGTGGCTAAGTCAATTACATCAACCCTAGTGCTCAACTGGTACTTATTTTATTGACCAGAAACATCACTGACATTTTGGTTTCAAATTTCGGCATAAAGCCAGCAATATCAGGAGAGTGGCTCAATCAATTACATCAACCCCAGTGATCAATTGGTACTTATTTTATTGACCATAAAAATCACTGGAATTTTGGTTTTAAATTTTGGCAGAAGGCCAGCAATTTAGGAAGAGTGTCTAAGTCAATTACATCAACACCAGTGCTCAACTGGTACTTATTTTATTGACCATAAACATCACTGGAATTTTATTTTATATTTTGGTAGAAGGCCAGCAATTTCAGGAGAGTGGCTAAGTCAATTACATCAACCCCAGTGATCAATTGGTACTTATTTTATTGACCATAAACATCACTGGAATTTTGGTTTTAAATTTTAGTAGAAGGCCAGCAATTTCAGGAGAGTGGCTAAGTCAATTACATCAACCCAGTGCTCAACTGGTACTTATTATGACCATAAACATCACTGGAATTTTCGTTTTAAATTTTGGCAGAAGGCCAGCAATGTCAGGAGAGTGTCCTCAATTACATAACACATCACACCACTGGCTCAACTGGTACTTATTTCATTGACTATAAACACACTGGAATTTTCGTTTTAAAATTTTGGTAGAAGGCAGCAATTCAGGAGAGTGGCTAAGTCAATTACATCAACCCCAGTGATCAATTGGTACTTATTTTATTGACCATAAAAATCACTGGAATTTTGGTTTTAAATTTTGGCAGAAGGCCAGCAATTTCAGGAGAGTGTCTAAGTCAATTACATCAACACCAGTGCTCAACTGGTACTTATTTCATTGACCATAAACATCACTGGAATTTTCGTTTTAAATTTTGGTAGAAGGCCAGCAATTTCAGGAGAGTGGCTAAGTCAATTACATCAACCCCAGTGATCAATTGGTACTTATTTTATTGACCATAAACATCACTGGAATTTTGGTTTGAAGTTTAGTCAAGTGGCCAGCAATTTCCGGAGAGTGGCTAAGTCAATTACATCAACCCTAGTGCTCAACTGGTACTTATTTTATTGACCATAAACATCACTGGAATTTTGGTTTTAAATTTTGGTAGAAGGCCAGCAATTTTAGGAGAGTGGCTAAGTCAATTATATCAACCCCAGTGCTCAACTGGTACTTTTTTTATTGACCATAAACATCACTGGAATTTTGGTTTTAAATTTTGGCAGAAGGCCAGCAATTTCAGGAGAGTGTCTAAGTCAATTACATCAACACCAGTGCTCAACTGGTACTTATTTCATTGACCATAAACATCACTGGAATTTTAGTTTTAAAATTTGGTAGAAGGCCAGCAATTTCAGGAGAGTGGCTAAGTCAATTACATCAACCCCAGTGATCAATTGGTACTTATTTTATTGACCATAAACATCACTGGAATTTTGGTTTTAAATTTTGGTAGTAGGCCAGCAATTTTAGGAGAGTGGCTAAGTCAATTACATCAACCCCAGTGCTCAACTGGTACTTATTTTATTGACCATAAACATCACTGGAATTTTGGTTTTAAATTTTGGTAGAAGGCCAGCAATTTCAGCAGAATGGCTAAGTCAATTACATCAACCCCAGTGATCAATTGGTACTTATTTTATTGACCATAAACATCACTGGAAGTTTGGTTTTAAATTTTGGTAGACGGCCAGCAATTACGCAAGAGTGGCTCAGTCAATTACATCAACCCCAGTGATCAACTTGTACTTATTTTATTGACCATAAACATCACTGCGATTTTGGTTTCTAATTTTGGCACAAGGCCAGCAATTTCAGGAGAGTGGCTAAGTCAATTACATCAACCCCAGTGCTCAACTGGTACTTATTTTATTGAACATAAACATCACTGAGATTTTGCTTTGAAATTTTGGCACAAGGCCAGCAATTTCAGGAGAGGACTAAGTCAATTACATCAACCCTAGTGCCCAACTGGTACTTATTTTATTGACCATAATCATCAATGAGATTTTGGTTTTAAGTTTTGGCACAAGGCCAGCAATTTCAGGAGAGTGGCTAAGTCAATTACATCAACCCCAGTGATCAACTGGTACTTATTTTATTGACCATAAACATCACTGAGATTTTGGTTTTTAATTTTGGCAGAAGGCCAGCAATTTCAGGAGAGTGGCTGTGTCAATTACATCAACCCCAGTGATCAATTGGTACTTATTTTATTGACCATAAACATCACTGGAATTTTGGTTTTAAATTTTGGCAGAAGGCCAGCAATTTCAGGAGAGTGTCTAAGTCAATTACATCAACACCAGTGCTCAACTGGTACTCATTTTATTGACCATAAACATCACTGGAATTTTCGTTTTAAATTTTGGTAGAAGGCCAGCAATTTCAGGAGAGTGGCTAAGTCAATTACATCAACCCCAGTGATCAATTGGTACTTATTTTATTGACCATAAACATCACTGGAATTTTGGTTTTAAATTTTGGCGGAAGGCCAGCAATTTCAGAAGAGTGTCTAAGTCAATTACATCAACACCAGTGCTGAACTGGTACTTATGTTATTGACCATAAACATCACTGGAATTTCCGTTTTAAATTTTGGTAGAAGGCCAGCAATTTCAGGAGAGTGTCTAAGTCAATTACATTAACCCCAGTGCTCAACTGGTACTTATTTTATTGACCATACACATCACTGGAATTTTGGTTTTATATTTTGGTAGAAGGCCAGCAATTTCAGGAGAGTGGCTAAGTCAATTACATCAACCCCAGTGATCAATTGGTACTTATTTTATTGACCATAAACATCACTGGAATTTTGGTTTTAAATTTTGGTAGAAGGCCAGCAATTTCGTGAGAATGGCTCAGTCAATTACATCAACCCCAGTGATCAACTTGTACTTATTTTATTGACCATAAACATCACTGAGATTTTGCTTTCAAATTTTGGCAGAAGGCCAGCAATTTCGCGAGAGTGGCTCAGTCAATTACATCAACCCCAGTGATCAACTGGTACTTATTTTATTGACCATAAAAATCACTGGAATTTTGGTTTTAAATTTTGGTAGAAGGCCAGCAATTTCAGGAGAGTGGCTAAGTCAATTACATCAACCCCAGTGCTCAACTGGTACTTATTTTATTGACCATAAACATCACTGGAATTTTGGTTTTAAATTTTGGTAGAAGGCCAGCAATTTCAGGAGAGTGGCTAAGTCAATTACATCAACCCCAGTGATCAATTGGTACTTATTTTATTGACCATAAACATCACTGAGATTTTGGTTTCAAGTTTTGGCACGAGGCCAGCAATTTCCGGAGAGTGGCTAAGTCAATTACATCAACCCTAGTGCTCAACTGGTACTTATTTTATTGACCATAAACATCACTGACATTTTGGTTTCAAATTTTGGCATAAAGCCAGCAATATCAGGAGAGTGGCTCAGTCAATTACATCAACCCCAGTGATCAATTGGTACTTATTTTATTGACCATAAAAATCACTGGAATTTTGGTTTTAAATTTTGGCAGAAGGCCAGCAATTTCAGGAGAGTGTCTAAGTCAATTACATCAACACCAGTGCTCAACTGGTACTTATTTTATTGACCATAAACATCACTGGAATTTTATTTTAAATTTTGGTAGAAGGCCAGCAATTTCAGGAGAGTGGCTAAGTCAATTACATCAACCCCAGTGATCAATTGGTACTTATTTTATTGACCATAAACATCACTGGAATTTTGGTTTTAAATTTTAGTAGAAGGCCAGCAATTTCAGGAGAGTGGCTAAGTCACTTACATCAACCCCAGTGCTCAACTGGTACTTATTTTATTGACCATAAACATCACTGGAATTTTCGTTTTAAATTTTGGCAGAAGGCCAGCAATGTCAGGAGAGTGTCTAAGTCAATTACATCAACACCAGTGCTCAACTGGTACTTATTTCATTGACTATAAACACCACTGGAATTTTCGTTTTAAATTTTGGTAGAAGGCCAGTAATTTCAGGAGATTGGCTAAGTCAATTACATCAACCCCAGTGATCAATTGGTACTTATTTTATTGACCATAAAAATCACTGGAATTTTGGTTTTAAATTTTGGCAGAAGGCCAGCAATTTCAGGAGAGTGTCTAAGTCAATTACATCAACACCAGTGCTCAACTCGTACTTATTTCATTGACCATAAACATCACTGGAATTTTCGTTTTAAATTTTGGTAGAAGGCCAGCAATTTCAGGAGAGTGGCTAAGTCAATTACATCAACCCCAGTGATCAATTGGTACTTATTTTATTGACCATAAACATCACTGGAATTTTGGTTTGAAGTTTAGTCACGAGGCCAGCAATTTCCGGAGAGTGGCTAAGTCAATTACATCACCCCAGTGCTCCAATGGTACTTATTTTATGGACCATAAAACACATCACTGGAATTTTGGTTTTTATTTTGGTAGAGGCCAGCAATTTAGGAGAGTGGCTAAGTCAATTACATCACACCCCAGTGATCAACTGGTACTTTTTTATCTGACCATAAACATCACTGGAATTTTGGTTTTAAATTTTGGCAGAAGGCCAGCATTTCAGGAGAGTGGCTAAGTCAATTACATCAACCCCAGTGCTCAATGGTATTATTTCATTGACCATAAACATCACTGGAATTTTGGTTTTAAATTTTGGTAGAAGGCCAGCAATTTCAGGGAGTGGCTAAGTCAATTACATCAACCCCAGTGATCAATGGTACTTATTTTATTGACCATAAACATCACTGGAATTTTGGTTTTAATTTTGGTAGTAGGCCAGCAATTTCAGGAGAGTGGCTAAGTCATTACATCAACCCAGTCCCAAGTGGTACTGGTACTTATTGTATTGACCATAACACATGGAATTTTGGTTTTAAATTTTGGTAGAGAGGCCAGCAATTTCAGCAAGAGGGTAAGTCAATTACATCAACCCCAGTGATCAATTGGTACTTATTTTATTGACCATAAACATCACTGGAATTTTGGTTTTAAATTTTGGTAGAAGGCCAGCAATTTCGCGAGAATGGCTCTGTCAATTACATCAACCCCAGTGATCAACTTGTACTTATTTTATTGACCATAAACATCACTGAGATTTTGCTTTCAAATTTTGGCACAAGGCCAGCAATTTCAGGAGAGTACTAAGTCAATTACATCAACCCTAGTGCCCAACTGGTACTTATTTTATTGACCATAAACATCACTGGAATTTTGGTTTTAAATTTTGGCACAAGGCCAGCAATTTCAGGAGAGTGGCTAAGTCAATTACATCAACCCCAGTGCTCAACTGGTATTATTTATTGACCATAAACATCACTGAGATTTTGGTTCTAATTTTGGCACAAGGCCAGCAATTTCAGGAGAGTGGCTCAAGTCAATTACCTCAACCCCAGTGCTCACTGGTA
>NW_021829311.1:0-6506 GCF_006345805.1 Octopus sinensis | reverse complement strand
TGTGTTCAGTGATGTTATGTTGATAAAGTAAACGTCACGAGTTCGATATCAGTCAGGGCCTCGCGGCCCGAAGCCTAAAATTCTTTTTTTTTTTTTTTCGCTCGTTCGGTAGCGTTGCTTTGGTTTCAGTGATGTTTTGTTGGTAAAGTAAACGTCACGATTTCGATATCAGGCAGGGCCTCGCGGCCCGAAGCGTAAAATTTTTTTTTTTTTTTTGTTCGCCTCGTTCGGTAGCGTTGCTTTGTTCAGTGATGTTATGTTTGTAAGTAAACGTCACGAGTTCGATATCAGGCAGGGCCTCGCGGCCCGAAGCGTAAAACTTTTTTTTTTTTTTTGTTCGCTCGTTCGTAGCGTTGCTGGTTTCAGTGATGTTTTGTTGGTAAAAGTAAACGTCACGAGTTCGATATCAGGCAGGGCCTCGCGGCCCGAAGCGTAAAGTTTTTTGTTTTTTTTTGTGTTCGCTCGTTCGGTTATCGTTGCTGTGTTCAGTGATGTTATGTTGGTAAAGTAAACGTCACGAGTTCGATATCAGGCAGGGCCTCGCGGCCCGAAGCGTAAAATTTTTTTTTTTTTTTTTTGTTCGCTCGTTCGGTAGCGTTGCTGTGTTCAGTATGTTATGTTGGTAAAGTAAACGTCGCGTGTTCGATATCATGCAGGGCCTCGCGGCCCGAAGCGTAAAATTTTTGTTTTTTTTTTTTTTGTTCGCTCGTTCGGTAGCGTTGCTGTGTTCAGTGATGTTATGTTGGTAAAGTAAACGTCACGAGTTCGATATCAGCAGGGCCTCGCTGCCCGAAGCGAAATTTTTTTTTTTTTTGTTCGCTCGTTCGGTAGCGTTGCTGTGTTCAGTGATGTTATGTTGGTAAAGTAAACGTCACGGTGTTCCATACCAGGCAGGGCCTCGCGGCCCGAAGCGTAAAATTTTTTTTTTTTTTTGTTGTTCGCTCGTTCGTAGCGTTGCTGTGTTCAGTGATGTATATTTGGTAAAGTAAACGTCACGAGTTCGATATCAGGCAGGGCTCGCGGCCCGAAGCGTAAAATTTTTTTTTTTTTTGTTCGCTCGTTCGGTTAGCGTTGCTGTGTTCAGTGATGTTATGTGGTAAAGTAAACGTCGCGTGTTCGATATCAGGCAGGGCCTCGCGGCCCGAAGCGTAATGTTATTTTTTTTTTCTTTGTTCGCTCGTTCGGTAGCGTTGCTGTGTTCATGATGTTATGTTGGTAAAGTAAACGTCGCGTGTTCGATACCAGTCAGGGCCTCGCGGCCCGAAGCGTAAAATTTTTTTTGTTTTTTTTTGTTCGCTCTCGTTCGGTAGCGTTGCTGTGTCAGTGATGTTATGTTGGTAAAGTAAACGTCACAGTTCGATATCAGGCAGGGCATCGCGGCCCGAAGCGTAAAATTTTTTTTTTTTTTGCTCGCTCGTTCGGTAGCGTTGCTGTGTTCAGTGATGTTATGTTGGTAAAGTAAACGTCGCGTGTTCGATATCAGGCAGGGCCTCGCGGCCGAAGCGTAAAGTTTTTTTTTTTTTTTTTGTTCGCTCGTTCGGTAGCGTTGCTGTGTTCAGTGATGTTATGTTGGTAAAGTAACGTCGCGTGTTCGATACAAGGCCAGGGCCTCGCGGCCCGAAGCGTAAAATTTTTTTTGTTTTTTTTTGTTCGCTCGTTCGGTAGCGTTGCTGTGTTCAGTGATGTTATGTTGGTAAAGTAAACGTCACGAGTTCGATATCAGGCAGGGCCTCGCGGCCCGAAGCGTAAAATTTTTTTTTTTTTTTGTTCGCTCGTTCGGTAGCGTTGCTGTGTTCAGTGATGTTATGTTGGTAAAGTAAACGTCGCGTGTTCCACACCAGGCAGGGCCTCGCGGCCCGAAGCGTAAAATTTTTTTTGTTTTTTTTTGTTCGCTCGTTCGGTAGCGTTGCTGTGTTCAGTGATGTTATGTTGGTAAAGTAAACGTCACGAGTTCGATATCAGGCAGGGCATCGCGGCCCGAAGCGTAAAATTTTTTTTTTTTTGTTCGCTCGTTCGGTAGCGTTGCTGTGTTCAGTGATGTTATGTTGGTAAAGTAAACGTCGCGTGTTCGATATCAGGCAGGGCCTCGCGGCCCGAAGCGTAATGTTATTTTTTTTTTCTTTGTTCGCTCGTTCGGTAGCGTTGCTGTGTTCAGTGATGTTATGTTGGTAAAGTAAACGTCGCGTGTTCGATACCAGTCAGGGCCTCGCGGCCCGAAGCGTAAAATTTTTTTTTGTTTTTTTTTGTTCGCTCGTTCGGTAGCGTTGCTGTGTTCAGTGATGTTATGTTGGTAAAGTAAACGTCACGAGTTCGATATCAGGCAGGGCATCGCGGCCCGAAGCGTAAAATTTTTTTTTTTTTTGTTCGCTCGTTCGGTAGCGTTGCTGTGTTCAGTGATGTTATGTTGGTAAAGTAAACGTCGCGTGTTCGATATCAGGCAGGGCCTCGCGGCCCGAAGCGTAATGTTATTTTTTTTTTCTTTGTTCGCTCGTTCGGTAGCGTTGCTGTGTTCAGTGATGTTATGTTGGTAAAGTAAACGTCACGTGTTCGATATCAGGCAGGGCCTCGCGGCCCGAAGCGTAGAACTTTTTTTTTTTTTCTTGTTCGCTCGTTCGGTAGCGTTGCTGTGTTCAGTGATGTTTTGTTGGTAAAGTAATCGTCACGAGTTCGATACCAGGCAGGGCCTCGCGGCCCGAAGCGTAAATTTTTTTTTTTTTGTTGCTCGCTCGTTCGGTAGCGTTGCTGTGTTCAGTGATGTATGTTGGTAAAGTAGCTTTCGCGAGTTCATATCAGCCAGGGCCTCGCGGTCCGAAGCGTAAAATTTCTTTCTTTTTTTTGTTCGCTCGTTCGGTTAGCGTTGCTGTGTTCAGTGATGTTATGTTGTAAAGTAAACGTCACGTCACGAGTTCGATAATAGGCAGGGCCTCGCGGCCCGAGCGCGTAAATTTTTTTTTTTTTTTTTCGCTCGTTCGGTAGCGTTGCTGTGTTCAGTGATGTTATGTTGGAAAGTAAACGTCACGAGTTCGATATCAGGCAGGGCCTCGCGGCCCGAAGCGTATAATTTTTTTTTGTTTTTTTTTTTGTTCGCTCGTTCGGTAGCGTTGCTGTGTTCAGTGATGTTATGTTGGTAAAGTAAACGTCGCGTGTTCGATATCAGGCAGGGCCTCGCGGCACCGAAGCGTAATGTATTTTTTTTTTTCTTTGTTCGCTCGTTCGGTAGCGTTGCTGTGTTCAGTGATGTTATGTTGGTAAAGTAAACGTCACGTGTTCGATATCAGGCAGGGCCTCGCGGCCCGAAGCGTAGAACTTTTTTTTTTTTCTTGTTCGCTCGTTCGGTAGCGTTGCTGTGTTCAGTGATGTTTTGTTGGTAAAGTAATCGTCACGAGTTCGATACCAGGCAGGGCCTCGCGGCCCGAAGCGTAAATTTTTTTTTTTTTTGTTCGCTCGTTCGGTAGCGTTGCTGTGTTCAGTGATGTTATGTTGGTAAAGTAGCTTTCGCGAGTTTCATATCAGCCAGGGCCTCGCGGTCCGAAGCGTAAAATTTCTTTCTTTTTTTTTGTTCGCTCGTTCGGTAGCGTTGCTGTGTTCAGTGATGTTATGTTGGTAAAGTAAACGTCACGAGTTCGATAATAGGCAGGGCCTCGCGGCCCGAAGCGTAAAATTTTTTTTTTTTTTTGTTCGCTCGTTCGGTAGCGTTGCTGTGTTCAGTGATGTTATGTTGGTAAAGTAAACGTCACGAGTTCGATATCAGGCAGGGCCTCGCGGCCCGAAGCGTATAATTTTTTTTGTTTTTTTTTGTTCGCTCGTTCGGTAGCGTTTGCTGTGTTCAGTGATGTATGTTGGTAAAGTAAACGTCACGAGTTCGATATCAGGCAGGGCCTCGCGGCCCGAAGCGTAAAATTTTTTTTTTTTGTTCGCTCGTTCGGTAGCGTTGCTGTGTTCAGTGATGTTATGTTGGTAAAGTAAACGTCGCGTGTTCGATACCAGGCAGGGCCTCGCGGCCCGAAGCGTAAAATTTTTTTTGTTCGCTCGTTCGGTAGCGTTGCTGTGTTCAGTGATGTTATGTTGGTAAAGTAAACGTCACGAGTTCGATATCAGGCAGGGCCTCGCGGCCCGAAGCGTAATGTTATTTTTTTTTTCTTTGTTCGCTCGTTCGGTAGCGTTGCTGTGTTCAGTGATGTTATGTTGGTAAAGTAAACGTCACGAGTTCGATACCAGTCAGGGCCTCGCGGCCCGAAGCGTAAAACTATTTTTTTTTTTTTGTTCGCTCGTTCGGTAGCGTTGCTGTGTTCAGTGATGTTATGTTGGTAAAGTAAACGTCGCGTGTTCGATATCAGGCAGGGCCTCGCGGCCCGAAGCGTAAAACTTTTTCTTTTGTTCGCTCGTTCGGTAGCGTTGCTGTGTTCAGTGATGTTTTGTTGGTAAAGTAAACGTCGCGTGTTCGATATTAGGCAGGGCCTCGCGGCCCGAAGCGTAAGATTTTTTTTTTTTTGTTCGCTCGTTCGGTAGCGTTGCTGTGTTCAGTGATGTTTATGTTGGTAAAGTAGCTTTCGCGAGTTTCATATCAGCCAGGGCCTCGCGGTCCGAAGCGTAAGATTTCTTTCTTATTTTTGTTCGCTCGTTCGGTAGCGTTGCTGTGTTCAGTGATGTTATGTTGGTAAAGTAGCCCTCGCGAGTTCGATATATGAGCTAGGGCCTCGCGGCACGTAGCGTTGAGTGATTATCATACGAAGCTGGTCGTACAAACGTCTCTAAACCGGTCGGTGGTCCTCTAGCGGCGGCGTTGCCAATAACTGAAAAATGCAGCGGCGACTACGATCGACGCATGAGTATATGTGTCCGTGTGATATGGTCGAGGCACGAATCGGCAACTCCTGGGGTGAGTTCTCGGTATCGAGCACGACTGGGGCCGGCGTGTCGGCGGATGAATCCCAAAGCACGACAAAAGCCCAGCAAACGGCGGCGGGAGAATCGGGAGAAAGATCGCAGTGCTTAAGTAGCAGGTGATTTAGGTCGGTCGATAAGCCAAACTTATAGTCGACGTGAAGCACGAGAGTGTCAGTATGTGATCGACGAGGCAGGAAGCGCGATTTCTGAGGTGAGTTCTCGGTATCGAGCACGAGGGGGCCGCTGTGCCGGGGACAACACCGGACTTTCTCGAAACTAATGGTGTCGTCACCCACGTACACGTGGACGTACCCACGACCAATGCTGGAAGGATGCCACGAGATACACGTGGTTGGTACTGCGACGTGGTCCGTCCCGTAAATTCCCGAAAGAAGGAAACTGCGGCGAGTATAAAGTAGGGGCCGCCAGTAGAAGGGTTGCGCTAGCTGCCCGTTGCTCCGCCGCCCTACCGTGCCCGATCTAGTAAGGCTGATGCGAACCTCGCAGGATCGCCTTCGTACACGTGGACGTACACGCGACCGATGCCGGAGGAATGTCACGAGATACACGCTGTCGATACAGAGACGTAGTCCGCCCCGTAAAATCCCGAAAGATGGCAACTGCGGCGAGTATAAAGTAGAGGCCGCCAGCGGCAGGGTTGCGCCAGGCCTGCGCCAATCGCCCGGAGCTCCGCCGCCCTGCCGTGCCCGAAATCGAAAGAACGACCCTAAGCTCGCGGTATCGCCACGTAAACCTGGACGTACACGCGACCGATGCCGGAAGGATGTCACGAGATACACGCTGTCGATACAGAGACGTAGTCCGCCCCGTAAAATCCCGAAAGATGGCAACTGCGGCGAGTATAAAGTAGAGGCCGCCAGCGGCAGGGTTGCGCCAGGCCTGCGCCAATCGCCCGGAGCTCCCCGCGTTACCGTGCCCGAAATCGAAAGAACGAACCTACGCTCGGGTATCGCCACGTAAACCTGGACGTACACGCGACCGATGCCGAAAGGATGTGATGAGATACACGCTGTCGATACAGAGACGTGGTCCTTCCCGTAAAGTCCCGAAAGATGGAACTGCGGCTAGATAAGGTGAGGGGCCGCCATCGACAGGCCTGCGGCAGCCTCTCGGTGCTCCGCCGCCCTAATGTACCGTTAGAACGAACAGAAGCTCGCGATGTCGTCCACGTACGCGTGGACGTAATGCGACCGTGTAACAGAGTTATCGACGAGGCACGAAGCGGCGAGTTCCTGGGGTGAGTTCTCGGTATCGAGCTCGAGTGAGGCCGCTGTGTCGGCGACGACACCGGACATTCTCGAAGCTAATGGTGTGACCCACGTAAACGTGGACGTACCCGCGACCAATGCTGGAAGGATATCACGAGATACACGCTGTCGATACAGCAACGTGGTCCGTTCCGTAAATTCCCGAAAGATGGAAACTGCGGCTAGTATAAAGTAGGGGCCGCCACAGCGCAGGGTTGCGCAAGGCCTGCACCAGTCGCCCGTTGCCCCGCCGCGCTACCGTGCCCGAAATCGAAAGAACGAACCTAAGCTCGCGGTATCGCCCGAGTACACGGGACGTACCCGCGACCGATGCCGGAAGAGTATCACGAG
>NW_021829310.1:0-6699 GCF_006345805.1 Octopus sinensis | reverse complement strand
ATATATATATATATATATATATATATATATATATATATATATATATATATATATATACATGCTTACATACATATATATATATATATATATATATATTCACACACATACATATGTATGTATACGTATGTATATATGTATGTGCGTGTATATATCGCCCTTTCAGTCGATAGTTATGAGTATACCCTGAGGACTTCACTAGGGCGGTGCTGTATATGACTGAACGCAAGGAAATTTGTATTATGAAGCCATGATTATTACGACATGGAATTTGTTGCCAATACAATAGATCTGGTTCCTTATCTGGAACTCTACACCAAGAAGCAGAAATCAAATTCAATATGTCAGTTAGCAGTGTAGCCACCCAACTTGTGGATTCCGTCATAGATTAGTTGAAAGTTTTATGCGACTGATGAAAGCAAGTGGGCGAAAACAATCGACTGTTCGCCCAAGGAATTCTTGTTTTCTTGCTGCGATTTTTGTCTCGTATGATTTGGATGGGTTCGATTCCCGGACCGGGTGCTGCGTTGTGTTCTTGAACTAAACGCTTCATTTCACGTTGCTCTGCGATCATTTCGACACCTGACGTGTGGCACACCTGTGCACCTGTACAGGTAATGTCTATTTGATGGAGAGAGTGAGCTTATGTACAGCAGATACATTTGATCCCTATAAACAAATTATTTGCGTAGGTCGTCCAGTAAAAACTGAACACTCATACGTCGTCTTCGACAGGGGAGTCCATCATATAGAATACTATAGAATAGGATATACTATACGTTATAGAAATGCTTCTCAAACATTCGTTAACTGTTGCCTCTTTTCTTTTACTAACACTTTTCAATACACGATTACAAGTCAAAAACCCCCCCCTACCATCACCCCCATTTCTAATGTCCATACACGTGATATCAAGCCAGAGTAATTTAATTCTGGGTACTAAATTGATGTACTTACCACAGCATCACCTGACTGTAGGTGGATATTCGACGCATCGCCGCTTTACGGTCTAAGTTTAAAGTACGGGACTTCAGCTAAACTCGGGCATACTGGGTAATTGCCCGGGGCCTTACGGGCCTAGGGACCCAATTCTGATCTATGTGTTCTGTGGCATACTCTCACTAAATAAATACTATAGGGCTCAGTGCATTGATTTGCCCGCGGGATGGAGAGGTCTATAAAGCTGCAAAGACGTTCCTCTGTGTGGAGGCGTAGGAGTGGTTGTGTGGTAAGTAGCTTGCTTACCAACCACATGGTTCCGGGTTCAGTCCCACTGCGTGGCACCTTGGACAAGTGTCTTCTACTATAGCCTCGGAGTGAGTGGATTTGATAGACGGAAACTGAAAGAAGCCCGTCGTATATATGTATGTGTATGTGTATATGTTTGTGTGTCTGTGTTTGTCCCCCCAACATCGCTTGACAACCGATGCTGGTGTGTTTACGTCCCCGTAACTTAGCGGTTCGGCAAAAGAGACCGATAGAATAAGTACTAGGCTTGCAAAGAAGAAGTCCTGGGGTCGATTTGCTCGACTAAAGGCGGTGCTCCAGCATGGCCGCACTCAAATGACTGAAACAAGTAAAAGAGTAAAAGACTATATATATGCAGTGTGCGGCAAACAAACAACTTTCCAGATTCACCATTCTTGGTCAACGTTTCTACAGCAAACGTACGGTGTGCCCCGGTTCAAACCATGATGGTAACTGAAAAAAAAATCATGTGATCACGTGATCGACCAGACTATCGGACGTTATTGTACATCGCTGGTCACAATGCGCTTTGCATCGTTTTTTTTTTTTTTTTTTGCTTTCGAACGGTACCCCATCGCCGGTTAAAGAAGCAGGCCAACATTACTATTGGTCGGAAGATTAGTCCGTCGCAGGGTTTCCCATTTACCGCTGAGTGCACAGGAGCAATTTGAAATGAAGTGTCTTGTTCAAGAACACACTGCGCCGCTCGTTCTGGGAATCGAACACATGATCGCTAGATCATGGATGCAACATCTCTAATCATTAGTTCACACGCTTTCACAACTGAAAAATATACGGTAAAACATCCTTTTTACTAAAGGCACAAAGCCTGAAATTTTGAGGGAAGAGACTAGTCGAAAGGACGAAAGGCGAAGCTGGATTCGGCGGAATTTGAACTCAGAACGTAAAGTTGGACGAAATGTCGCTAAGCATTCTTATTTCTTTATTGCCCACAAGGGGCTAAACATAGAGGGGACAAACAAGGACAGACAAAGGGATTAAGTCGATTACGTCGACCACAGAGCGTAACTGGTACTTAATTTATCGACCCCGAAAGAATGAAAGGCAAAGTCAACCTCGGCGGAATTTGAACTCAGAACGTAGTGGCAGACGAAATACCTATTTCTTTACTACCCACAAGGGGCTAAACACAGAGAGGACAGACAAAGGGATTAAATCGATTACATTGACCCCAGTGCGTAACTGGTACTTAATTTATCGACCCCGAAAGAATGAAAAGCAAAGTCGACCTCGGCGGAATTTGAACTCAGAACGTAGCGGCAGACGAAATACCTATTTCTTTACTACCCACAACGGGCTAAACACAGAGAGGAGAAACAAGGACAAACAAACGGATTAAGTCGATTATATCGACCCCAGTGCGTAACTGGTACTTAATTTATCGACCCCGAAAGGATGAAAGGCGAAGTCGACCTCGGTGAAATTTGAACTCTGAACGTAACGGCTGACGAAATACGGCTACACATTTCGCCCGGCGTGTTAACGATTCTGCCAGCTCGCCGCCTTAATAAATGGTAAAATATCAGCTAGATGAAGTCACCGTTTCTCCTTACATAACTTCACTGGCGGCAGGCTGCCGCACCCTTTACGTACCTAAGAGTTACCAGTTGAAATTTTATATTTATATTCCGATTTACAGTTGTCGTTGTTGTCGTTTTTGTTATTGTCGACGTTACGATTGCGGCTCACAAGCAGCATATCAGCTGAACTAAACATCAGAGATGCTTTTTGCCTCATGCACAAGTTGCAGGAATAACTTAATGATGTTCTAAGTTCTTCTCCTGATGATGACTAAAGCTATTGCAATGTTAATTCGTCTTATTCTCCATCAAGTATCTCAGAGTTACAAGCGCTTCAGACGTTAGTTTATACGCTTTGCTTGAGTGAGGCAGCGAAGACTGAATTAGCCTTCGCCTATCGAAGGGTTCCATTTGCGGTCTCTTGTCCACCACATCTCCCTTAGACTGGTCTTTGTTGCCGTGGCTACTGACTCCTTTGCAGTGTTCAGCTGTTTCCAAACCAATCTTTTATTCTTTTATTTGTTTCAGTCAGTCGACTGCGGCCATGCTGGAGCACCGCCTTTAGTCGAGCAAATCGACCCCGGGACTTATTCTTTGTAAGCCTAGTACTTATTCTATCGGTCTCTTTGGCCGAACCGCTAAGTAACGGGGACGCAAACCTGCCAGCATCGGTTGTCAAGCGATGTTGGGGGGACAAACACAGACACAGAGACACAAACACACACACATACATATTGATATATACGACGGACTTGTTTCAGTTTCTGTCAACTAATTCCACTCACAAGGCTTTGGTTGGCCCGAGGCTATAGTAGAAGACACTTGCCCAACGTACCACGCAGTAGGACTGAACCCGGAACCATGTGGCTGGTAAGCAAGCTACTTACCACACAGCCACGCCTGCGCCTATTTTATGGAAAACATTTCGTCGATACGTTAAATTTTTTTTTTAAATTTAATATTTAAATCGGAGCAAGGCAGCGAGCTGGCAGAACCGTTAGCACGTCGGGCGAAATGCTTAGCTGTATTTCGTTCTGAGTTCAAATTCCACCGAGGTCGACTTTGCCTTTCATCCTTTCGGGGTCGATTAAATAAGTACCAGTTACGCACTGGGGTCGATGTAATCGACTTAATCCCTATGTCTGTCCTTGTTTGTCCCCTCTATGTTTAGCCCCTGTGGGTAATAAAGAAATAAGAAATAAGAATAGTTGGCAACTTTTCTTAACATTGACTTCCAAGTTTCAACGATCGACCGTCTTGTCATTCCTAATGATATCGTCCACCGGCGTAACTTCAAAGTCCCTATGGAAGAAATTACTTAAATATTTAACTCAACAGTTGCAGTGAATCCTATTTTCAGTCAATAGTCTGTTTGTTTTTGTTTCTTTTTTGTTTCTTTTTCTTTTGGCTTATTGAAACTTTTTTTTCAGCTTAGTCTATCTCTATTTGAAATAAGTCTGTCGTGGCGATTTGTGCCTATACTAGTTTTTTTTTCTAATTACATGGGTCTATTTATTCTACTAAAAAATTCTTCTGCAATCCAATGACTGAAACAAGTAAAAGATAAAATATATAAGATTTATCGATTTATTTTTTTTTTCCTTCGTCTTCCCTTCTTTGGATCTTTCCTTTTCCTATGTTTCTGACGAAGAGCTCCGCTCGAAACGTTAAACCCTCCTTCTTTCCTTCTTTCCTGAGCGTCCAATGACATTATACGTGGTCCACGTCCTCGCGTTGTTGTGTTTTCTCTTTTGTGTTTTCATGTTTGGATTAATATATATATATAGATATATATATATATTATATATATATATATATATATATATATATATATATATATAAGTTTAACAATAAGGATAATCTCTTAATAAGGGATCTAACAAGAAATTATCGGCAGCTAGCGTGAAAACCTCATAAAAGAAAAGAATTCGAAAATAATTTTTCTTTTGAACAAATAATTATATCTATATTGTATAGAGGGCATTATTACACAAATGCCTCACACTAAGAGGGACAAAGTCATTACTACCAAATTATACTAATCATACCAAATGCAGTTTTTCAAAGCAAGACATTTAAAAAAATGAATTTAGTTCTGTATATATATATATGTATGTATAAATCCTTAAAAATGTTTCAGCCAGAAGGCTGTGGCCATGCTGGGGCACCACCGTTGAATGAGCTACACTAGTATGTGAATCCACCTCTGATATGTGGCACTTGGTCGACAAGGGAGTTCGATGCCGCTGCCCGCATCTGTGTCTCCTGCCGAGAGGTAGGTTCAGCTGGGACCCCCGACAAGAAGAGATCCAGTTTAGTTTTAAAGAAACCCACATCCACACCATGCAATATATGTATATATACACACCATGTATATATATGTATGTGTGTGTGTATGTGTGTGTGTGTGTGTGTGTGTGTGTGGAGGCGCGTGGGTTAGTGATTAGGGTGTCAGCATCATGATCGTAAGATTGCGGTTTCGATTCCTGGACCGGGCGGCGTGTTGTGTTCTTGAGCAAAACACTTCACTTCACGTTGCTCCAGTCCACTCAGCTGGCAAAAATGAGTAGCGCTGCGATGGACTGGCGTCCCATCCAGCTGGGGAACACATACGCCATGGAAACCGGGAAACCGGGAAACCGGGCCCATGAGCCTGGCTAGGCTTTAAAACGGCGCATTTATTTTATATATATATATATATATATATATATATATATATATATATATATAAGTGTATATGCTTTCGGCGCGAATGGGGTTTTTTTTTATATGGCGCCGCGATTTACAATCCTGTAAATAATAATAATAGTCTTTTTATATAAGCTTGAAGCTTATGGCGATCACCGTGCAATGACTAAAATTATAGCCTAATAAAAATAAGGGGGCATATAAGCCCTTGACGAGAAAAGAAGGCTTTCGCGGATAGGAAAGCCTTCTTTTTTGTCGAGGGCTTATATGCCCCTTTATTAGACTATATTCCTTAGACATTGCACGGTGATCGCCATTCTTATACACACACACACGCATGTGTGTGTATATGTATATTTCGTTTTGGGATTTGGTTTGCAAGATAGTTGAAGCATGTTGTGTCTGGGGATAGTCATTTTCTTTTTGTGTGCCTTATAATTTAACATTTAATACACTCACCGGTAAAATTTCCACTTATTTCTTAATTCTTATTTTTATTTTCCTATATATTCGTTAGACGCAGGTTATATACCGAAACAGTTTCTATCTCAGTCAGTCATCCCGGTTTTCAAACACGGGAAACAGATCCCTCGCACTCAACTATCGCCCAATCTCACTCAACCTCCCACACATTAAAGTGTTTGAAAGAGTGTTAAGATCAAGAGATAGCTGACTTCCTGGAGACCCACAACTCCTAAATGCAAATCAGCATGGCTTTCGCTGTGGCAGGGACTGTCTAACACAGCTCTTGCCACCACATTGAAGATGTACTCAAGCCTTGGGAACAGGTTCGAACTCTGACGTCATATATCTTGACTTCAGTAAAGCGTTCGACAGGGTAGATCATAATATCCTACTCTCAAAATTGGCAAATGTTGGAATCCGTGGAAAAGTTCTACACTGGATTAAGTATTTCCCTGGCGAATAGAACACCATTTGTAGTGATGGAGTCTCCAAGCCCAGCAAAAGTCACCAGCGGTTGTCCCCCAGGGGACTGTCTTGGGTCCGCTACTCTTCATAATTTACATAAACGACCTTCCAGTGTCGTCGTACATTACTGCAAAGTGAAAATATTTGCTGATGACACTAGATCCACCAAATCGTCAATGAAGAAGCAGACCGAACTCAAACTCCAGTCTGATCTATATGCTGTGAATCAATGGGCAGACAGAAAACAAATGCAACTGAACGAGGGAAAACTTTGAGCTGATGCATTTTGGAAGAA
>NW_021829309.1:0-6761 GCF_006345805.1 Octopus sinensis | reverse complement strand
AGTATTTCGTCCGCGCCGAAAGTAGTCAGAAAATGACGGGGATCTGCCAAAAACCAAATTCCGGAAGACAGGAGGACCACTCCAAGAAGGAGGAACACGGAATTGAATAGGAGGAGCACAGTTTTGGTGATTGTGGGTGTTTGTAGCATAGAGAGCGTGTGAGTATTGAATATATCAGTTAAAACTTGTCAAGATTGAACATCTGCTTATAACACTGCGTACTTCAAATCTGCTTTCTATTGATTGATAGGGCTTTCTTGCCTATACTCACTTCAGAAGAAATAAAACAGAGTCCCACATGAGACAGCAATTGTGGCATTAAATAACTGCAGATATGTCCCAGGGTAGTTCACAAGACATTATTCGATAAAATTGATTATTTAAACGACGTATATTTTCAAAGTTGTCGACAGCTTGTGGAAAACAATGTCTGTGTACAAGGAGGCTGCAGATACCTTGCATCAGCACAATCAAAACAACATCAAAGTCGTCTGTGACCATCGGGATTACATAGTTACAAAATCGATCCAACATGTCAAATTAGTTTTCCCGAGCAGGGTGTTTTGCCTTTATATCGACTCCGAGCGAGTTCAAGTACTCCAAAGATACATTAGACATCTAATATAACGTGACTTACGTGGATATTTCCTTTTCTTTTTATTGAGGGATATTCACTCCGTCGTGGTCGACAGTCTCACCGTTGGAAAGTGCCCTGCAATACTCTCACCGCGGTGAAATCCTGCGTTTCCGTGGCTTTGGTGTGTTCCGACACGTTTATTCCACGGGCGGTGAGTTTCTGTCCTCAGTGGGCAGGATCAATGGGGAATCCTTCTGGGATGTTGAATTCGCGGAGTTTTTGGGGGAGGGTGTCGTACATGGACTGTCCTTCCATTAAGTGTGGGGACATGACGACCGTGCATATGGAGGGGTTCGAGTGACTGGCGTCGTGGCGGCGGAACAGGAACAGACCTGCAGAGATTTGTTGATGGCTTCACTTTGTGTTGGGGGAATTCAATGTCAGAATATGTATTAATCCATCACTAAACTAATATTTAAAAATATTTATTAAATAAATAAACAATCTTATAATGGACGACTACATCAATCAAGTTCTTTTTGTGGTTAACGGAGTGCCAATGCGATTTGCATGCGGCCATGTCAGAGAAGGCACACGTGCGGCACTTGATCGAGACATATGGAGGGGAGTTGGTGTCCATTCACTCCCGACTCCATCAGACTCGACCTCCCCAACTGCCCCTTCCATGCCAACTCGGGACCATCTCGACTGATTACATCACCGAATGCATTCGAACAGACCAAGTGCCTTGATTTGGAGGACTTTCGGTGAGAGTAGTGAGTGACTGAGCAGACTGGTGAACTGTCCGGGGAGAGAAAGGGTGGCCAAGGGTAGTGTGTTGTCACATGTCAGTCGACTGGCCTACTCCACCAGTCACGACTACCGACTAATAATCCAAATCTACCGGAAAAGACTGGTTGGGCGGATGAGGGGTCAGAAGGTGTGGAGGGACATGGTGAGAAGACAAGGTGTGTTGGCTGTGTAATGCAGGTCACCCCCCACTCCGCACAGTCCATGCGACACCGTTTTCTTCACGTGATTTGTCCCCGCATATTCTCTTATAATATCCCCATGGAGTGGAAGATGTATTAAGTTCCTCATCGTTGTTCTCTTGCTTAATGTTTAGTCCAGTCCATCGGAAATGTACACTGCCAGGACATCGTTGACAGCACATTGAAATGTTGGTTATTTGCTTATTCTAGTCACTCTCCTATTTCTGATGACGAGTCTATTGAGTTGTGTCGGATAAGACAAACACATCGACGTTGGTCGGGCTTGTTTAGTGTAGACTATTGCACACGTTTTGGCCGTCCCTGTTGTCCAGGTCATCGACCGGCTGTATTCCTGTGGTGGAAATTTCCTACAAACTTATCAATATTTTGTCAAAGGGTTCTTCTTAGTTTTGTGATTTGTTTGTTTTTTGCCTGCCCTTAGTACTTTAAAGAGCGCGTTTTTAGCTGATGGTAGCCACCGAATACTTTCAACTAATTATTATAATTATTATTTGCTTTAAATAAATTTATTATAATGTTTCATGTGGGAAATAAATGACAAAAAGATTTGTCATAAAAAAAAAGATTTATTAGCAAACTTTATCACCAAACATAAGTTTTAAATTACTTCAGAATGGCCCCGATTTTTCATGCAAATTTACGACGGATTCAACTATATATTCTCTCTCCCTTCTCCTTAAACGGTGACTTTTTGCCCGTATTGTAGACATTTGAAGGAAGGAGGACTGTTGTGTTGTGGAAACGAGTTCTACGACTCCTCTGGGTTGTGTTGATGTGATGACTGTAGGAGGGAGTGGCCTTGGGCATTCGGGACGGGGAAAGGGCTATTATTTGGTGGCATCCGCCAAGCAAAGAGGGAGGGGTGAGGGATCTTGGTTGGAATACCTCCACTCATTCCACCGCCGACATCTCCAGCACGTATTCAGGGAATGGAGTCAGGTAGTAGCCAAGCCGAGTGTAGTGAAGGGCCGACGACTGAGTGTGACTCCGCGGACTGTAAGGAACTGTTGATATGGCAGTACTTTTCTGGACGTGCCCCTCTCCACTATGTGTTAATATACCCGATAGTCATGCCGAGTCATATTCACCTTCATGGACAAACTCCGTGAATATGTGGGGACTCAGTTTGGGTGTGTTCTCGAAAGAGTGTCCTTGTATGTTTTGATATGTCAATTAAGGGTCGGGTGGACGGAGTGTCCATCGGGGAGTATGTGAGTGCTCTGCAGGACAGTCCCCCGCGGAATCGGGGATGAATTTTGGAACAAGTTCTGTCGGGAAAGTGTCGCAATGAGGGAGGCCATCTCCTGTGGTGCCCAACAGGCCGGGACTGTCCACCCCAGACTGTCCTTCATCGTAGTCAACAAGCGAGTGAGTAATTTGGTGTACCCCGTCAAGTCCGGGTTGGTGGGGACTGTCGTCCGACTCGGTGTGACGCGGTGTAATCGGTCAGTGTTGTGAGTCATACCAGATTTGACTCTTAATGTCTTCCTGTGATTTTGGGGAACAGTCTGGTGGGATGCTGAATTACTATAACGTGTTGGTGAATGAGGACGTTTTGTCCCCTGATTGTGTCAGTTTGTCGTTCGGACTTACTCAGACGTATGCTGTCTTCCAGTTTGTTTTTTGTCAGCAATCCACTGTCCCCTCCGTCTGTGTATGCTCATAAACTGGCCAGTCTGACTGAGAAGTATTGCTCGATGACATTCACCTCTCTTTAATCGAGGACTCTTTTATTTATAGATTGCTGTCTAATAAATGTGTACTTGCTTTCTTCTTTTGCTAAGTCGACTAATCAGATTGTGGTTCTCTTATCCCATTTAATAAATTACAAGTCAGTTTTGAATATTCGACCCATTTTTTCATCCTGGACATTTCTTACAGGCATTTTTTTAATTTTAAAAGCCTTGTTGAGGGGCATTTTGTCAGTCCATTTCTGTTCATATACTTTTACAGACTCTGAAATACACGCTCATTCCTTTTATAATTCTGAATTAATGCTATTTCAATAGAAAAGAATGGTCACTATTCTCATTTCATTTAAATGATACTATTATTTTTTTTTCCAATAGGATTTACAGACTGATAGCTTTTTCTTGATAATGGCCGTTGTTGGTTTCGTGGGAAGTGGTGCATGGCCGTGGTTGGTTGGTGGAGTGATTTGTCTGGTTTATTCCGATAACGAACGAGAGTCAGACGTACTTACTATACCATTTTCAAGTCAATTTGACAATTACAAACTTCAAATGTCATCTGGATAATTCAACTTGTCAATAACAAACTTCTGTTGTACATATGTAGTAGTTGGCGGCCACTTTTAGCGAAATTTAAAAAAACTATATTTTTTTGGTGAATAATTACCTTTTTTAAATAATATTACTATAAAAAAATTAATTATTTTTATACAAAAATTATTAATATTTTTTTTATTTTAGTTTGATTCTGGGGGACAATATAGGCAATGCACTCCATGATTGTTTCAATTCTTTCTTTTTGGCTGTCTGTCGCCAAACGAACTCCGTAAAAAACTATTAAGGTTGTCTGACTGTTCCCCTTTGTTTTATTACGCCATTTGGCGCTACTCCACATTCTAAGGAATAATTATATAATTGGAAACCTTTCAATATGTTGGGTGTGTGCACCCGTAGTTGGATCAACAAAACAATATCTGTGATTCACTTGCAGGTGCTGATATCCTGCATCCTGAAGATCTTTTGTTGAATAACCCTTCCAGCAGTCTGATATGAGAATGGTGCCTTCTTCTACATTCTCAAGAATAGCCTTCGTAAGGGTCTTCATTGTTCTGTCAGGTATTGCTTCTAAGAAGCATTGGTTCGTTTTTCTTGTGGGTAGATTGAATAGATTGACCTCACTTCTCATTTAAATTAAAGTAGCGTGGGATTTTATTATTTTTTATATTGTATTATTTTTTATTATATATTTTTTTTAACTAAAAAAAATATAGTTTTTTTAAAATTCTCTAAAAAGTGGCCGCCAACTACTACATATGTATCCAACGACGTACTTTCAAATGTCATCTGTCAACTTGTCGTGCATTTATTAGTATTAAGTGAAGCTTTCCACCCACTTTAGCTTGCACTCACAAGCAAGCCGACTCTAACGATGCTTGCAGGGATACGTACACAGTTACTACAGGCCTTTCACCTTCTCTGGAAGTCCAGTTCGATAGAACTTGATACCGTATACATTTCCTAATAACACACGCAAACGCCACAGTTCGTAGTTTAACTACGATTCAGCAATGAAATATTCCCAATTATTCTCCATTACTATAGTTCAGGCTGTGAATAACAGGAACAACCATCCCACACGGTATCCAAGCACACAAATAAAAAGGACTACCACCTGTTTGAGTCTATTAATGATATGCTTCACACTGATCCTTCTAGTAGTCGAACAACTACAGTAATGACGTTTGACATCTCATTTCGGATATTTGATACCAAAAAGGTGTAGAATCGAACGACTATAGATTGGCATTGTAGGAGGACATTGGGGATATAGTAATAGGTGGGAGCTGTTCCGCAGCGACAATGTAAGACCACTTCCTCAGTCATCTTCCTACTAATTCAGTAATACCGTGCTTCCTTAATGGGAAAGTTTGGCAGTGTAAGGCCCGTTCGGGGTCGATCGGAATCTGAAAACAGTGTCATTTGGGGAGTTTGCCTGGGCGGGTACATCTTCTAAACAATAACGCAGATGTCCAAAGGTGAGCTCAGGTGGAAAAGAAATTTACCATAGCGCGAAAGGTAAAGCTCGCCTTATTTGCCATGTTCAGTACGCATGCAAGGCGCAAAAGCGTGGCCTATTGATTCTTTTACTTTTATAAGCTTTATAAGTTAAAGGTGACAGAAAAGTTCCAAGGGATAATTGGCTGCTGGCACCCAGCGTACATAGCGTCGGTGCTTTTTGATCCTTCGATGTTGGCTCTTTCTATCATTGCAAAGCATAAATCGCAAAGTGTAGGATTGTTCACCCACTAACATGGAACGTGAGCTGAGTTTAGACCATCATGAGATAGGTTAATTTTACCCCTACTAATTGAGTGTCGTTGCCACAGTAATTCTGCAAATTACGTAAGGAACTGCAGAGTCATAATTTGGTTCATGCACTTGACTGAAAAGTCAGTGGTGCGAAGCTATCGTCTGAAAGATAATAATTGAACGCCTCTAAGTTAGAATCTTGACTGGCTGCAACGATATTGTTAAAAGCTCTTGTATAGCAAATTTATGCTTTTATGCTGCTACTGGCTTGTGTCGTTGATAACACTGAAAACTGTTGTTACACCAGGTTGACTTGCATTTTACCAAGCTTTGTGCTAAATTATATGCAAACGACATATACTGGCATGGGAACTCTTACGTTAGTAAAGGGCAATTAATCCAGCACTACTTGGCTAAATCAAGTTCAAAACCAAAGAAAATCAAAGTCTACGAAGTCCAAACCAAACTTGCAAAAAATCTCTAATATAGAAAAAATATTGATGCGACCAGTTAATACGGGCTACATTTAGATTGTTTAACATTTACTGCGATGTTTAAAGGTTATATGTACTAAAAGCGGACTGTTTCCGAATAATAAATTTCTGAGAATGGTAGATAGTAGGTTAGCTATTTGTCTAGGAAAAATTGAGAGAAAATACAAAAAGAGAAAAACGGAAAGAAGAAAATACACTTTGTTTTATAAAGACAGGAAAAAAAACATGCGTTATTGGGGAGTCGGATCTTAGAGGTTAGAGTCGATTTTGCCAAAATCATCTCCAAACACCAACCGAGAGACAAAAAAGCAATATTTTATGTTTGTTTTAAAATTTTGTTAGTTGCTGAAATAACCATTATTTGTTTTTGGTGAATAAATCTTTAATTTTTTTTATTTGTTAAAAATTTTATCCGCCAGATTGCCTTTAGTCTATAACAGCCACATACAAGAGAAAAATAGATGCAGCGGGGACACTTCGTTTTGGATTAGTTAGATTCTAATAACATGTTCTCTCTATCTTGATTTTATGTGGTGTCAGTGCGAGATTTCAACATTAGGTTGCGATCTCGCGAACGGCTATATAATATACACTCCATGTATAAAAAACCGGATTTTCGAATGCTTAATTTTTGATATTCTGTTTTTAATTTTAGACTTTTTTTTAATTTATACAT
>NW_021829308.1:0-6517 GCF_006345805.1 Octopus sinensis | reverse complement strand
ACTAAACCCTTGTGAGTAGATTTGGTTGACGGAATCTGAAAAAGCTCGTTTTTATTTATATTTAGGCAGAAGCAAAAGAGTAACTCGAGGGGTGAGAGTTTCTTGCATTGACACTTGTCAAACTACACAGAGCACACACACCACACACACACCACACACACACACACACACCACACACACACCCACACACCACACACATGCATGAGTGGATGTATGATAAGTAGCCTGCTTACCAACCACAATGGTTGGGTTCAGCCTCATTGCGTGACACCTTGGTCTTCTACTATAGCCTCAGGCCAACCAAAGCCTTTGTGAGTGAATTTGGTAGACGGAGACTGTGTGTGGTGTTTGTGTTTGTCCCCCCGATGGTGCATGTATATACATAATATTATTGTTCTTTCTTGCGAATATATAGAATTACTTTAAAGAAGTGTTCGGTCGAACAAATAAAAGAATAAAAGAAAGAACGAAAGAATATATATATATATTATAATATATATATATAATATATATATATATATATATATATATATAATAATATATATAATTATATATATATAATATATATTATATTATATATATAATATATATATATATATTATAATATATATAATATATATATATATATATTATATATGTACATTTTTACTTTTATATACATATTTATATTTATTGCATATCTTTACTTTTTATATTTATATATAACTAGCAGAGATACCCGAGTTGCCCGATTACATTCAATTGGGAATTAGACTTTTCTGTTATATCTTCTGTGATGAACTGGAATATCTATGTTTCGAATTTCATCAAAATTGCAGATGAGGGTTATTTCAATCTTTACACACCCTAAAAAAATGTATCGTGCCACATGTATCCCATAATCCTCCTGATTTTTATGCGCATATTCCAAATTCCAGTCTTATTTAACTTGTTAAAAAGATTTTGTTCCTGAAAAATGAAGGTATGGAGCTCTAAAATGTGAGAGTTAAGGCCCCTGTTGGGGTGGGAATCTTAATGTCAACCAGAGAAGTTGAATTGTTGAAATCTTTTTAACTTGGGTCTTATATCTATTGCTTGAATTTCTTTGAAATAGGAATATATGTTCACTGGTTTTGTAAAAGAGAGCAAAGCTACAGAAACAAAAGACGAATGATCACAATAAGCAGTCATTACCCCCTACCCTAGTCATTACCACTCCCATGTAGTATCCTCACCATCCAGGTGACAGGCACAGCTGTAAGATGCATTACGGATCTATAGCAATTGGAAGGGCATGACCCAACTGAAATAAACATTACAACTGTTTTGACGTGAAGGCTAAGGGAAATGAAAGTGTCACCTCTGGAGTTTGCAATGACCACCTATACTGATACGTACTGGACAGAATAAATTTAAATCTATAATGTCTTTGAATAACAGTCACTCATCTGGGAGGCCTTGAAATCAATATTACCATCTGGGGACTAGTGTGACCGAGTGATAATAAAAAGACTGAAAGGAGATCTGCAATAAATAACTTTACTCAACACTTTGCAACTGAATCAGTGGAGGCAAGGATGCCTCTCATTTACTTGACAATTTATGCACCACATTGCAGAAATCACAATGTAAGTGTATGTCAAAGCAAACTGTTACACTGTTGTCCCATTGAATTACAAATAATGCTCATCTTTTATGCTCGGGTAACCCTACAGCTTCCAAGAGCACAACTGTATTCGTTTTTGCTTAGATAAAATGACAAAATTGTGGGTGTTAAGTCCTCATGGAGGGGTCTTTCTAACTTTGTAAGAAGATGAAATTTTATAGATATTACTTCATTTGTGTCTAATGTCTATTGTTAAAATTTCATCAACAGCAAAAATATATGAATTGTCATGGGGGTTATGGCCCTTATGCATAGAATATAATTTCCAAATTTCATAAAGATCCATTCAGTACTTTTAACCTAGTTTTGGATCATAAAAGAAATTACTAAATTTGGGATTTAAGGCTCCCATTAGGGTGTTTTAATATATATATATATAATATATAATATATATTATATATATATATATATATATATATATATTATATATATATATATAGATAGATAGATAGATACACACACACACACGCACACATACAAAGATAAATTGATGATACTGAGTGGCAAACAAAAATATGAGACACAGCCTAGTGCTTTTTATGTTGATAAGCCTAGTACTTATTCTATTAGTTTGTTCTTTGTGAAACCAGTAAGTTATGTGGATGTAAATAAATGAACAGCAGTTGTGAAGCAGTGATGAGGGCGAAACACAGAGACAAAGACACACACACATACACTTACATATATACATATATATACGATTGATTTGTTACAGTTTCTGTCTACGTAATCCATATATATTGTTGTTGGCATCCTTTTTGTCTCGGGAGACAATGGAGTTGCGCATAAAATAATCTAGTCCGGCTTTTACATTTCATGTCCTAATACATATCTTGCCCTGGCTGTGTAGTTCTATCCTGGACAAGCACTCCCTCTGGCAGGTGCCGTAATTGTAGCGAAGACTTTGCCTGCCTGGTTGTAATGTCATACTTTCTTGTTGACGTATTTTCTTGTCTTTCCATTTCTCCTTTCTCTCTATGTCACTCCTTTGTGTTTCCTCTTTTACGGTATCGTAAGAACGGTCTTCTCACAGACCTAGTGCCCCTAGCAAGCTCTCCGTTGAGTATGTCCTTGGGGATTCTGCCATCTTTCATACGGCTAACATGTCCAAACCATCTCATACGTCTTTGTGTGAGGAGTGCAAACATGCTTGGTATTCCTGCTTGCTTGAGGACATCTTTGTTGGGGACATGATTCTGCCATTTGATGCGATGGATTTTCCGGAGACAGCGCAGGTGAAAGATATTTAGGCGACGTATGGCGTCGTATGGCGTCGTATGGCGTGTGTATGGCGTCAAAGTCTCACTTCCATACAGTAGAGTGCTAAGTACACATGCCTGGTAAATCTTCATTTTTGTGGTCTTTGTCAGCTTATTGTTGTCCCATGCGCGTTTGGTGAGTTGGGCCATCACAGCGGCTGCCTTGCCAATGCGTATATTGAGCTCAGCATCAAGGGATAGGTTGTAGGTGACGGTAGAGCCAAGATAGGTAAACTTCTCCACCTCCTATACTCTGTGGTCTCCAATATGTATGTTTGGGATGTCCGATGTAGCCTGACCATGATGTTGGTCTCTTGAGGCTGATAACTAAGCCAAAGTTGCCAAATGCTTGCTCAAAACAGTTGATGAGCCTTCGTAGGGCTTCTCTGTGTGTGTTACCAAGGCGGCATCATCAGCAAATAGCATCTCCTTGATCAGGACGCTTCTGATTTTGGTCTTGGCACGCAGGCGCGAGAGATTGAACAGTTTCCCGTCACTTACTGTGCAGAAACACTCCATCCATTGATCTGTCTCAAAGGCATGTGACAGCAGCAGCGGAAGAAGATGCCAAATAATGTAGGAGCAAGGACACACCTTGCTCTACCCAGTTTTTATTTGAAGGCGGCTGATGTTGAACCATTGTGCTGTATGGTGCCTTGCATATCAGCATGGAATGATTTGATGATCATCAGCGCTTTGGGGATATCCGATTTTTTGGAGCAGGATGAAGAGGCCTGTTCTGCTTACCAAGTCAAAGCCCTTTGTCAGATAAATGAAGGCCATATATAATGGCATTTTCTGCTCTCTGGACTTCTCCTGGAGTTAGCGTATGGAGAATATCATGTCAATAGTTGATCTGCTTCTTCTAAAGCCACACTGCGATTCTGGATAAATTCGAGAAGCAATTAGTTGCAGCCTGGAGAGGATAATGCGAGCAGAGGCCTTTCCAACAGTGCTTAGAAGAGATATTCCACGGTAATTGTTACGATCACCACGGTCACTTTTATTTTTGTAAAGCGTAATGATGTTAGCATCCCGCATATCCTGAGGGACTGTACCCTCTTCCCAGCACTGACACAAAAGCTCATGAATGTGCCGAAGCAGGATGGTGTTTTTGCGAGCTCTGGTCACCATAGCGCTCACTGTGGTGTCGTAGCCTTGGACAGTGAGCCCAATGGCGCCCAGAGCGAGCTCTGGTCGCCATAGCACTCACTGTGGTATCGTAGCCTTGGACAGTGAGCCCAATGAAATTCTGATAAGAAAAAAAAAGAAGAAAATAGGGCGATGAGCCGGCAGAACCGTTAGCACGCCGGGCGAAATGCTGAGCAGTATTTCGTCTGCCGCTACGTTCTGAGTTCAAATTCCGCCGAGGTCGACTTTGCCTTTCATCCTTTCAGGGTCGATTAAATAAGTACCAGTTACGCACTGGGGTCGATATAATCGACTTGATCCGTTTGTCTGTCCTTGTTTGTCCCTTCTGTGTGTAGCCCCTTGTGGGTAGTAAAGAAATAGGTATTTCGTCTGTCTTTAAATTCTGAGTTCAAATTCCGCTAAGGTTGACTTTGCCTTTCATCCTTTCGGGGTCGATAAATAAAGTACCAGTTATGTACTGGGGTGAATGTCATCGACTTAATCCCTTTGTCTGTCCTTGTTTGTCCCCTCTGTGTTTAGCCCCTTGTGGGCAGGCCCTTTGAAATACAGGTACAACAGAAATAGGAAGAAAGAGTACGACAGGGTTCGCTATAAATCTTTTTCGCACAATAAACACTCACAACGCCCAGTCTGGGAATCGAAACCGCGATCCTACGACCACGAGTCCGCTATCCTAACCACTGGGCCGTTGCGCTTCCACCTTCATCGTCGTCGTATATATGTATGTATATATATATATACATATGTAAGTATTCATACATACACAGATATAATAGGTAAATACACACATAGGCGCAGGAGTGGCTGTGTGGTAAGTAGCTTGCTTACCAACCACATGGTTCTGGGTTCAGTCCCACTGCATGGCACCTTGGGCAAGTGTCTTCTGCTATAGCCTCGGGCCGACCAAAGCCTTGTGAGTGGATTTGGTAGACGGAAACTGAAAGAAGCCTGTCGTATATATGTATATATATATGTAAGTGTGTGTGTTTGTGTATCTGTGTTTGTTCCCCTAGCATGCTTGACAACCGATGCGGTGTGTTTACGGTCCCCGTTACTTAGCGGTTCGGCAAAGAGACCGATAGAATAAGTCCCGGGGTCGATTTGCTCGACTAAAGGCGGTGCTCCAGCATGGCCGCAGTCAAATGACTGAAACAAGTAAAAGAGAGTAAAGAGTAAAGAGTTTACCCTTATAAAGCGAAGAATGGAGGAAGTGGGATGTTAGATGTTGCGAGAGGGTAGGAGGGAGAGAAGAAATGAAGAAGAAGTGAAGCGATGGGAGAGGTAGGAGAACGAAGGGGAGGAGGAAGAATAAAAGTTTCTTTTAGTTTTCTCGTGGTACGGAAAAAAAACTATAGAGAGGGTAGGAGAAAAAGGAGAAGAAGAGGAGGGAGGGGAGGAGAGAAAGGAAAAGAAGAAAGAGAAAGAGAAGAAAGAGAAGGCGGTGTGAGAAGAGAATAGGAGATAGGAAGAAGAAAAGGGTGAAGACGAAGCTGGAGCAGGTAAGGTAGAAGCGAGAGAAGAGGAGGGTGGAGAAGGATGAGGAGTGGTGAAAGTTTGCGTAGTTTTATGTTGGGTAACTGAGGAATATAGAGAGGAGAAAGGGTGAGAGAATGAGGGAGAGAGAGATAGTGTTGGAGGGGGAGGAGAGAATGGTAGAGTGATGAGGGGAGGGGATGAAGGTGAAGAGAAATAGGTAAGGAAGCTGAAATAGGTAAGTACAAGATAAGGGGGGGGGGGGGTAGTCGTGGGTGGCGGTGGAAAGCAGGAATGCACACACGCACACGTATATATGTATGAGAGAAAGTATATATATATGTGCGTGTGTGTGTGTGTATATATATATATATATATACACACACACATACACACACATATATATATGTATATATATATATGTGTGTGTATATGTGCATATATATGTATATACATACACACACATATATGTATATATATGTATATATATGTATAGGTATATATATATGTGTGTGTGTGCATATGTGCATATATATATATACATACACACATATATGTATATATATGTATATATGTGTGTGTGTGTGTATGTGTGTATATATATATATATATTCACATATATAAATATAGAAGAGGTTGGGGAGGAGTAGAGAAACAAGAATGAGAAAGAGAGAAAGAGAGAGAGAGAGAGAGAGAGAAGAAAGGAAGAAAACAAAATGTGTCCGAGTGTGTGTGTGTGTATGTGTAAATGCGCGCGTGCGTCGCTATTTGTGTATGTGTTGTTGTTTCTTTGCAAGTGCGTGTAACTGTATGCGTGCGTGTGCGTGTATGTGTGAATATGTGTCTGTGTTGGCAGCTTTATTCGTGCATATGCAGACGGTACCCGTGTCTGTGTGTGAATATCAACTGAAAACCGAGAAAGTGATAGTGAAAGAAGTAGTCTGTCTCGGTAACTCCCCCCTCTCTCTCTCTCTCTCTCTCTCTCTCT
>NW_021829307.1:2500-6567 GCF_006345805.1 Octopus sinensis | reverse complement strand
AAACTTTGAATTTAGCTAAAAATAAGTATATGGTGTGAAGCAAATGACATTGATTCAGGGACATGAATTTTAATTATTTCGTTAAATACGAAGGACAATTCCAACCATGTTTTTCTTATCACAGTGTGTCTAATCGAAAGGTTTGAGTTTCTTCCTTTTCAGGGTGAAGTTTAATTTTAGAGTTTTTTTCCCCATTATGCACTGCTTTGGGTATTTATACCCACCAAAACCCCCAATATCTCAAGAACAAACTCTCCGATTTACGCGAAACTTGTTTTGTTCCATTTGTATTCACATTTCAGGGGAACCTTAATTTATAGTATTTTCCCATTAGGCGCCAGTTTGGCCTTGTAACATTACAAGCAAGCAAGATTGAAGTTCATTTTTAATATTACATAAATATATATATATATGAGAAAAAATTGAAAATACACTGAGAATAGTTAAAATATTTTTTATTAAAATATTTGAGGCTTTAACCGACTTCACAGTTTACACTGACTTTCAAAAATTTCAAATAGAAAGACATGGCTTATATCGCAGCTGTCTTGCTTCTGACGAGCGTCTGAATTTTGCTCCGTTTTTATAGGGAGTTCCTGGCTCAAATTAGTATATGACTGGTTTTAGAAATTTTTGTAGGTTCTCCGATTTACGACGTCAAACATTATCACTTGATACTAACACACAGACGTTATGGAGAACCTACAAAAATTTCTAAGACCCGTCATGTGATTATCCTCTACCAACAAAATCTTGTTCAAAACATACAATAATTTGAGCCGTGAACTCCCCTTAAAAATAGGTTAAGCTTCAAACACCAGTCAGAAGCAAAGCAGCTGCGGCATAAGTCACGTCTTTCTATTTGAAATTTTTGAAATCAGTGTAAACTGTGAAACTGGTTAAAGCTTTAGATTTATTAATAAAAAATATTGTAACTATTCTCAGTGCATTCTCAACTTCTAGTTTTCCTATATTTCTACCCATGTGGTAAAATAAAATACCTTGTTCTCTCTCCCCTCTTCCCTCTCTCTCCTCTCTCTCTCTCTTCTCTCTTTCTCTCTCTCTCTCTCCTTTTATATATATATATATATTATATATATATTATATATATATATTGTTGTTATATATATATATATGCATGCATATATCCCTGTGTGTATGCGTATGTGAGTGCTATATATGCTATTAGCGACGGAAGCAATACTTATTCAGAGTATCATTCTGTACATCTTAATGTGGTCACAAAAAACACAAATTCCACGACTTGCGAAGTAAACACAGCGATGTCGCTCGACATACGGCCACACGAAGGTCACTGCTAGCTCTCACTGTGCACGCAACCGTGTGTTGCCTTCTGTTGGCGCGCTACAGAACTAGTCTGGAGAGCTTTTTGATATCATCTCGTACTATGGAAAACGACAACGATGCGGTATTCGTCTTGAGAAAGCTTCTCGTATTCTTTTCTATTCTAGGCACAAGGCCCAAAATTTTGGAGGAGGGGGACCAGTCGATTAAATCGACCCCAGTACGTAATTCGTACTTAATTCATCGACCCTGAAAGGTACTTAATTTATCGATCCTCGGCGGAATTTGAGCTCAGAACGTAAAGACAGACGAAATACCTATTTCTTTACTACCCACTATGGGCTAAATACAGAGAGGACAAACAAGGACAGAAAAACTGATTAAGTCGATTATATCGACCCCAGTGCGTAACTGGTACTTATTTAATCGACCCCGAAAGGATGAAAGGCAAAGTCGACCTCGGCGGAATTTGAACTCAGAACGTAGCGGCAGACGAAATACCACTAAGCATTTCGCCCGGCGTGCTAACGTTTCTGCCAGCTCGCCGCTTTGCCTCTCGTATTGACATTTATCGTTAAAAAGCACAGATGTATATTAGTGGCAGACAGAAAGCATCTTGTAGAGAATTTTTACCCGGCTCATTTGCAACACCAATTTGTTAATCACTGTTTTTTCCATATTATTTAAGAGCTTGTGGAGGCGCAATGGCCCAGTGGTTAGGGCAGCGGACTCGCGGTCATAGGATCGCGTTTTCGATTCCCAGAACGGGCGTTGTGAGTGTTTATTGAGCGAAAACACCTAAAGCTCCACGAGGATCCGGCAGGAGATGGTGGTGATCCCTGCTGTACTCTTTCACCACAACTTTCTCTCACTCTTTCTTCCTGTTTCTGTTGTACCTGTATTTCAAAGGGCCGGCCTTGTCACTCTCTGTGTCACGCTGAATCTCCCCGAGAACTACGTTAAGGGTACACGTGTCTGTGGAGTGCTCAGCCACTTACACGTTAATTTCACGAGCAGGCTGTTCCGTTGTTTCGGATCAACCGGAACCCTCGTCGTCGTAACCGACGGAGTGCTTCCATTTAAGAGCTAACTTTATCCAGGCATTCAGTTGATAATGAATGCTTACTACTGAAGACGCACAAAGACAGAAAAACCATGATTATCACTTCAATCACCACTGCTGGATTCTTACATCTGCTGATAGTAGTAATATTCTGTTTCTCTTTTAGCTAGGCTTCAATATTAGAAACTTTCTCAGGTCGAGTATTGCAGTATTATGGCTTTCTTGTAGTATATCGATGTTAAGTAAAAACATACGGAATACGCAGTCGTGGCTGTGTGGTAAGAAGTTTGTATGGTTCCGGGTTCAGTACCACGGCGTGTAACGTTACTACAGCCTCGGTCTGGCCGAGGCCTTTGTGAGTGGATTTGGTAGACGGAAACTGAAAGAAGCGCGTCGTACGTGCGTGTATTTGTGTGTATATGTGTGTGTTTGTGTATGTGCGTATGAATGATATAAGTGTGTGTATGTGTGTGTAATAGTGTTTCTGTTCGTTCCCCATCGCCGCTTGACGTCCGGTGTTGGTGTGTTTACGTCCCCGTAACTTAGTTCGGCAAACGTGACCAATAGACTGAGTACTAGGTTTTAAAAAACAAAAGTGAGTCTTGGGGGTCGATTTTTTTTTTTTTTTTTTTTTTTTGTACTTGTTTCAGTCATTTGACTGCGGCCATGCTGGAGCACCGCCTTTTAGAGTACAGCAGGGATCACCACCTCCTGCGGAGCCTCGTGGAGCTTTTAGGTGTTTTCGCTCAATAAACCACACACAACGCCCGGTCTGGGAATCGAAACCGCGATCCTCCGACCGCAAGTCCGCTGCCCTAACCACTAGGCCATTGCGCCTCCATTGTTTGACTAAAGCCTTTTAAGGCGGTGCTCCAGCATGATCGCAGTCAAATTACTGAAACAAGAAAAAGAAAAAAAAAAATCCGCTGTCCTAGACTTTGGCATGTTGACGATTCTTCAGGTGGGATATTCTGAATGAAATGTATTTTTCAACTGGCACCTGTTGGAGCGATTGCTTTTTTTATTTTCGAGGCGAGGTCAAGGTGAGGTCAGACACTGGCATAATTCATGGACAACAATGCTCGGTGATGCCGATTGGAATGTCTTCGACCATTGCTTTTTTATTGTTTTGTTTTTGTCTGTTCTTTTTTTTTTTTTCTCGTTCTCAGCTAAACAAAAATAACGGCTAATAAACAACAACAATAACAATAAAACCAACAGCAACAATAACCACGCACCACCACTACCACCACCACCACCACCACCACCACCACCACCACTACCATCGCCACCTCCAACAACACTAACGACTGCAATAAGACCAACAAAAAGACCACCACCACTACCAACAACAACAACAACAACAGCAGCGGTAACAGTGGAGGCGCAATGGCCCAATGGTTAGGGCAGCGGACTCGCGGTAGGAGGACCGCGGTTTCGATTCCTAGACCGGGCGTTGTGTGTGTTTATTGAGCGAAAACACCTAAAGCTGCACGAGGCGCCGGCAGGGAGTGGTGGCGACCCCTGTTGTACACTTTCGCTACAACTTTCTCTCACTCTTTCTTCCTGTTTCTTGTCCCCGACTTCCTACGCAACCGCTGAGCCTGGATGCGCATTCATCCATCCGTCGATGCTCTCGGTGTCGGGGATTGACCTGCTTTCTCTTCTGCGGGTCTTACGAATAGCGAAGGACCACGTT
>NW_021829306.1:0-6569 GCF_006345805.1 Octopus sinensis | reverse complement strand
AATGCACAATAAAGAACGAAGGGGGATAAGATTCTATGGCTCTGGGGTACATCTTCGAAAAAGATACCATGTAAATGTTGTTGGTATATGCATACATATATGCATGGTTACTGCCATACATGCGTAGATACATACTTGCACACACACACGTGCGCGCGAACGCATTTGCACATACACACACACGCACTAAAGTACACACATGTATATATGTATGTATATATATATATATCTCTGTGTGTGTGTGTAGACCTACATATACGCATAGCTGCATGTATATATATATATAATATATATATATGCATATATACACATATGCACATGCATATATTCACATAAATATATAAATATATTTAGAAAGATATCAATATGTGCATATAAAGATGTATATATATATATGTGTGTGTGTTCATATAAATTCTCGTATGCACATTCATGTTATTGTATATATATATATATAGATATATACGTGTGTGTGTGTGTGTGTGAAAATATGAAATGAGCTGAAATAGAAGTCGAACCTTGCGGGGTAGATGTCCATTTAGCTTCATTTTCCCTTATTGTTTGAATACTATCTATGATTATAAATTAAGTGCTAACTCCATGCAATAGGCCGTTTTTTTGGCTTTCGTTTATTTTGCCTAAAACCATTTAAGGAATAAAAATACTTATCTTATTTGCAACCTTTCAAGGAATGGAATGCTTATCTTCCGCATAATATAAAACAGAAGCCGGTGGGATTTACCAAGGCATTTTTAAAATCGATGTGAAATACATCATGTTGATGAGTTATAAATTTGAGGAATTCCTGTGACACTGATAATGTGATTGATTCGCTTCACCAACAAATAAGAAAAATGAGCCGATAGTAAAATATGGCAAGATGTACTACATAAGACAAGAAAACGCAGCATTTATTAAAATGGCTCGCAGCAATGATAGTATGACGTCACATCTGTGACTACTTAGGGATATGTAAAAGTATGCACGTACGTAGGTATATATTTATGACTGCATGTATGTACGTATATACCTGTATTCCTATATGTGTGTGTAGTATACAGACATACATAGAAATATATACATGTACATATATAGAAATAGATAGATATATACATATATGCTTATATATGTATATATATATATATATATAATATATATAATATATATATTATAGATATATATATAATATATATATATGTAATATATATATATATGTAATATATAATATATATATAATAAAAATACAAACACCTCCCACACACACGTATATATGTTTGTATTAAAATACAATTGCTGATTGAAAATATATATAGGGAAGAAGCAATATGATTTATAAATTATTTTCCAATTGCAATTTTTCATACATGCACGCAAACACCATCATATACATACGTACACACATCTCTACAGGTAGACGCATACATACATACCATACATAATACATACATACATGCATGCACACACACACATATATAACTGCATATTGCTGAAACTGAACTATTACATTATTCTAAGACATTGGAGATTTTATGTTAATTATTCGTAGAATTTTGAAATTGCGTTAAACTGTTAATATTTTACACTGAGAAAACATTTTCTATTTCATCAACCTCGATTGATTTTTGTTGAATTCAACGAATTCCACCAGCTACACACTCACACACACACACACACGGACATACACACACACACACACAGCCATGACTGATACGAACCATAGTGTTGCTACCGCTCCTACAAATAATAGCCATTCCTTAGTGATAAAGCACTACTTGAACTGTCCCCACGACGAACACAACAACGACGACCACAAGCACCAACACCAAGGCCACGGCGACAGCGACAATGACTACTACTACTAATACTACTACTACTACTACCATGGTATTACTACTCAGCTGCCATGATAAAGAAGCTAACTACCAGCTCCGTGTGAAATTTGCAAGAGGAACGTGAACTTCGACGTCGGATATCATGAAAGATTAATTTGATTAGGTTTATTTCAATTTATTTCCAATCCTCCTTCAGCATGACTAGATTTTTTCAAAAGAATGAAACCGGCAGCATCCCTTAATAGAAATGGAGATATTTTCAATTTTTATCCACGATGCAGTTTTCAGATTATTTTATTCTTTTTGTTCTTTTATATAATTTACTTGTGTAAAACCTCTTAAAATTTTCAATATAATATATATCAAATGTCGAAAAGAAAATACAAACAAGGACAGCCACATCAATTTTAATTTCAAATGGAGAAATACAGAAGAAACTTAAGAAACTAAGTACAAAACTAATAATGTTAATCAGCAAGAGCATACAAAGCATGTTATACCTAAGAAAATAATAAGGAAATGGGCCTGGGAAATACAAAATTTCGAATCAATGAAAATCAATGCAAAATGACATAAACATTTTGTTTTAATAAATCTAAGTATGATCAACAAGACGACGGGGTACAGCATTCAAATGTATTAAGAAGAACACACTGAATAAAAAAAAACCTCATGCGAAAGTGTCGTAAGTCCAAAAACAGTGTTTTGGACTTACGACACTGTCATTCCGTTTCTTTTTACATAAACAACAGCTTCAGCTTAACAATAATACTTTGTTGAGTGTGTAAAATCGTAACTCCATGCATGTATGATATTTTCTGTCAGAAATACTTTTGTAAATCTTCGTATGTGGGGCTTACTAAATTTTTGAAAAATGCTAAAACGTTGTACTACATGTTGATGATTTTCCTATGAAGCAGCTGGAGATACCATAGTTAGACCAAAAGAACTGGCTATTGGAAGCAAAATTTAAAATTTCTGTAAGAGACGAAGGTAGTGACTGTACTGGCAAGTAATGTTTGTTGTCATTTTAACGTGGCTGTTCTGTAGGAATGGAGGCGCAATGGCCCAGTGGTTAGGGCAGCGGACTCGGTTTCGATTCTCAGACCGGGCGTTGTGAGTGTTTATTGAGCGAAAACACCTAAAGCTCCACGAGGCTCCGGCAGGGGATGGTGGTGATCCCTGCTGTACTCTTTTACCACAACTTTCTCACACTCTTACTTCCTGTTTCTGTTGTACCTGTATTTCAAAGGGCCGGCCTTGTCACTCTCTGTGTCACGCTCAATATCCCCGAGAACTACGTTAAGGGTACACGTGTCTGTGGAGTGCTCAGCCACTTACACGTTAATTTCACGAGCAGGCTGTTCCGTTGATTCGGATCAACCGGAACCCTCGTCGTCGTAACCGACGGAGTGCTTCCCATCCATCTGTAGAAATGGACATTACTGCGATTTCATAAACCCAAGAGAACATTTCCTCTAGCTAGTTAACGATGCAAGCTGCATTCGATATATTGCAAGCAAGGGAGTGAACACCTACCATCTTCTAGCGACAGGACCAGTAGACCAGCCTGGTTTCCGGCTATTTCTGCCCTTCTTCGGTGGTGGACACCTTGTCTGCTAGAGATGGCAGTAATTCGCTCAAGTTTGCCATATACAGAAATTCAAGCGACATTCAATCGCCGATCTTGCAACAAGCAAAGCAGCTAGTTATAAAATCTCTGTAAGAGACGAAAGCAAACAGCTGTAAGACCTATATATAAATGCTCTAATATCTACACAGCTTTGGGTTTTTTTTAAATCTCATTACGCAAAAAATTCTTATATATATATATATGTATGTATGTATGTGAGGTATTGGTATCCAGAAGACCCAAGATGGCAGGTAAGGCTATGTAAGTGCCACGGGAGGACCGTAGTTAAACTCTTATTTCAATAATAATACGAATGAGGAGTATAATGCGGGTCTTGTGTGAGCATGTATATGTTAAATAAATTGAAACAACAAAGCTAAATCTGTGTGGAATTTATAGGACACACAGCCTTGGCTTTGTTGTCCCATTTTATTTAACACAGCAACACCCACCCAAAAAAAAATACACACACGCACACGCACACACACACACACACACACACACACATATATATACATACACAAGAAATGGCTTCACTGAATGCCAGTAATGCTGCATCGCAACCTCGAAACAGAACCTATTGCAGAAAGATTATAAGAAATAAAGATGACCAAGGGGGAAAAAAAGCAATAAAGAAAATGGGGATGAAACTGATCTATTAGAATTGACAACGCTAGCTAACGACAAAAAATTTAAATCCATTGGTTAAGAAATCCACATTGAAATCAATAAAAAATCAGCGGGTGTTAATCTTGAAAGCATTTGAAAACTATGGAAAGAGGAATGCGAAAAAGGAGAACTGATGTTTTTCTTCAGCGCAGGTAAAAAAAAAAAGAAAAAAAAGCCGACTGGTACAAAATCTCTTCAGAATGGAACTCTCGATAATACATTCCTATAAAAAAAAATCATATGCGGACGCAGTTGTACAATCGACATGAAAATTGAGCTGGACTCGTTCTAAACAGTATGATAAAAGACCAACCTCAAGAAATGTTAATTACTTTCAAACCAGAGAGAGCATCACTTCACTAAAAAGCAATAAAATAATAATTACCGAAACCCTTCACTAGGTTCTTGAACCTGTTTCACAGCCTAGAGAAGGGCATCAGTAAGAAAATATCGAATCTTTCCCCAAATAAATACATCTTCAACTCTGCGGCTCCCTATTGCAAGGACTCCTCGGCAGGTCGCGGGTTTGAAGAGCGCATCTCCTACATATTGGGACCTAACACGTACAAAAGAGAGCGCCACTGTAGCTCCTTTGGTTTGTCCCACACTTCTCACTCAGCTTCAAAATATGCATATGAAAGATGTTCCTTAGGTTAGTAGACAAGCATTTCACGAAATCCCATAGGTAAGGACGATTATTTAATAGACACAAATCAAGGGGCTCGTTCATCTGCGCACTCAGTGTAAAAAAAAATATTTTAGTGAACGCTACTAAAGCCTACCCAAAGGCAGAATGTTCATGAAGGGTTAATAATGAGTGTGCAGCGGTCGGTCGACGGAACTCTGAGGCCGAGCGGCAATCGACTGAACTTCGAGGCTGAGGTCTATATGGCGGAGGTGGTGTCTAGCACAAACACCAGCGACGGGACCGATAGCAACAACAGTAACACCAACACCAACAACCTGCACGGAAAAATGTTGGAACAATGGGAGTGGAGGTGGGTTTTCAAGATCAGAATAAATAACCAGTTCCTTCTCAGTGAAGAGCAACGTTATATTGTTGACCAAATACGTTTAAAAGAAGGAAGGCCATACAGAATTAAATGGAAGCTCCTCGAACAGCCAAAGTCGCCATACCTAACGGAAGCAGACGGTGCAAACTTTGCTTCCCCGAGAGATATTTCAACAGACCTATTTAGGAACAGTATCAGATCATGCTAGGATTGTAATATAACAGTTAATTTGGCATGCCGGACGAAATGCTTAGCGGTATTTCGTCTTCCGTTACGTTCTGAGTTCAAATTACACCGAGGTTGACTTTGCCTTTCATCCTTTCGGGGTCTATTAAATAAGTACCAGTTACGCACCGGGGTCGATATAATCGTTTGTTTATCCTTGTTTGTCCTCTCTGTGTTTAGCCCCTTGTGGGTAGTAAAGAAATAGGTATTTCGTCTGTCTTTACGTTGTGAGTTCAAATTCCGCCGTGGTCGACTTTGCCTTTCATCCTTTCGGGGTCGATAAATTAAGTACAAGTTGTGTACTGAGGTTGATCTAATCGACTGACCCCTCTCCCCCAAAATTTCGGTCCTTGTGCCTAGAGTAGAGAAGAATATAACAGTTAATTTTAACAATCGCACCCATCAACTTGATGAATGTTTATGGCAAAATTCCTATTAACAAATTCAGACACAAGAGGTATATAGAACAAGATTTAGTAGATAATTACTTAAGCCACGATAGACCTTAATGAGTAAATTAAAATAATTGTAATATAATTATGAAATAAAATTACTATTCGAAACAGTGTGATCATGAACTATAGCTTTGAAAAGGACAGAATAGTGTAGAATCTCTATAGAATCTTGATCGATCGAATATGGGATCGATAAATATGTATGATTACTGTCTCACAGAGTTCTGAAGTGCAATCCTACCCGAAATGTGCGTAAGCGAATTAAAGAATGCATAAGTCTCCATTCTTTGTGATTTTCTCATTTATATGTATATATATGTGTATATATATTATATATATATATATATATATATATATATATATATATATATATATATTATATATATATATAGTATATATATATATATATATATATATATCATTAATTATATATATATATATATATATAGGGAGATGTACTCGCATAGCAAGTAATTTGATCTGAGATCGTGTGCTGAAACGAAAACAATTGCAGCGTGGAAGGTGTTTATAAGCCATTTAAGAAACACACAAAAGCCGTTCGATTCGCTTCAACATTTAAGTTTAATTTGTCAAAAATTTTAGCGACGAAAATATTTTGACAAGTAAATTAATGTTGAAGTGAATCGAACGGCTTTTGTGTGTTTCTTAAATGGCTTATAAACACCTTCCACGCTGCAATTGTATATATATATATATATATATATATCAAATGACACAATCA
>NW_021829305.1:0-2500 GCF_006345805.1 Octopus sinensis | reverse complement strand
GTTTCCGTCAACCAAATCCATTCACAAGGCATTGGTCGGCCCGAGGCTATAGCAGAAGACACTTGCCCAAGATGCCACGCAGTGGGACTGAACCCGGAACCATGTGGTTGGTAAGCAAGCTACTTACCACACAGCCACTCCTCCTACATATTATTATTATTATTATTATTATTATTATTATTATCATTGATTTAACTCAATTCTTGACTCATATTTGGCGATATTTATTTTCAGTCTCGCGGCTTATGGGCACCAGTTCGTGTGCAATGTCACCTATGCAGTCGTCCATGAATCATGTAAACATGTCAGCGTTGGGTGGTTTAGACCAGAAACCACCCGGTGTCCAGTTCCCCATCACGCAACGACGTAAACGAAGAGTGTTATTTTCTCAAGCACAAGTATATGAATTGGAACGCCGGTTTAAACAGCAGAAATACTTATCGGCGCCCGAACGGGAGCATCTTGCCAGTATGATAAATTTGACTCCAACGCAGGTACGTAAAAATTAAACGTGACCCGAAATGTAACACCTAATAGTTTTTCTTTATTATTATTGCTTAGCTCACAACATCATAAGCGGAAAGTGAAAAAACCTCTCGAAAGAGCTGTTCGATAAGTGTACATTCTGAGGCATGAAACTAATAGTATCTCACATTAGAATCCCTTGTATATTAAACAAACGCTGGTACGAATAATGTTTCTAAAATTGATAGAGAAACTCGAAGGAATCATTTGGTCCGATGGTGGAACGTCTGTCACGTTTAAAGGTGATGTGGCTTCAAAATGCATTGATAACGTCCGAATTTTCAATCCAATATGTACCTGTAATTGTATACACCTTCAACAGATGAGCCTCGATATCTACTGGCCCAAGATATTTATTTTTTGGTGGTCTCATTCTCGCTCACAACATCATAAGCGGAAAGTGTAACCTCTCGAAAGAGCTGTTCGATAAGTGTACATTCTGAGGCATGAAACTAATAGTATCTCACATTAGAATCCCTTGTATATTAAACAAACGCTGGTACGAATAATGTTTCTAAAATTGATAGAGAAACTCGAAGGAATCATTTGGTCCGATGGTGGAACATCTGTCATGTCTAAAGGCGATGTGGCTTCGAAATGCATTGATAACGTTCGAATTTTCAATCCAATATATACCTGTTATTGTTTACACCTTCATGTGATGTGCCTCGATATCTACTGGCCCAAGATATTTATTTCTTGGTGATCTCATTCTTGCTCACAACATCATAAGCGGAAAGTGTAACCTCTCGAAAGAGCTGTTCTTCACCCCTGCTCCAGAGCGTCGGCTGCGGGGTCATTCCAAAAAGCTCTATCTGCGACGATTTCATCTCAATCGAAGGAGAGGGGCTTTCTCCGTCCGGGTTGCGGATCCGTGGAATAAGCTGCCGGACGAGATAGTGAAGTTGCCGACGACCGTTCACTTCAAAGTCTCTCTTGACCAGAAATGGCCTGAACTCTTTGCATGACCACCCTCCCTGTACATAACTCCATGTCCCCCTACATGGCCTTGCTTTTTGCTTTTTGAGCCAAAACTTTAACTTAACTTAACTTAGCTCCAGATGTACCCCAATTATTTTGCTCAAGCTCAAAGGCGTTCTAAACGGTTCTACATAGAAACGGCCGTTGGTGCGTCTCGTACGTTTGTCTTGATTCTTTTTTTCGTTCATTCTGTTATATAAAATATGAACTGGTTCAACAAATTTTAGAGAAATTCTTTTGACAGTAGACCCTCAGCTATCTATGATTAGAGGTAAAACCGGTACGTGAAGTTGGCTAAATACTGCACTAGTTTGAAGCGCCAAAGATGGCGACTCTTTAATATCATTGTCCTAATAGACAACGGCTTGGTAATGTGTGGATACAGAATGGTGTAAGATGCAAGATAGACTTCTCTTAGAGAAGGATGGATATATATATATATATATATATATATATATATGTTTGTGTGTCCGTATTTGTCCTCTCAACATTGCTTAACTACCGATGCTGGTGTGCTTACGTCCCCGTAACTTAGCGGTTCAGTATAAGAGAATAAGTACTAGGCTTACAAAGAATAAGTCCTAGGGTCGATTTGCTCGACAAAAGGCGCTGCTCCAGCATGGCCGCGGTCAAATGACTGAAACAAATAAAAGAATATATATATATATATATATAAAGATGAATAACAAATTTCTAGGTAACTCTATGGAAGTGTACATATTCAACTCATCAGAATAGTTAATGTTTGCAATGGTTCATAAATGCGTGTGCCTCTGTGTCTCTGTGCCTAAATGTATCTGAGTTGGATCTGTATGTATGGAACTGCTTTCGCTCTACGTGAATATGTGGCTTTGTGTATGTGAAGAACTGTGCGTGATTGCCTCTGTCCACACACACACACACACACACACACACACAAGCACCTAATCACACACACACACATACACGCTCGTATACACATACATACACTCACTGATACCTACCAACTAATATA
>NW_021829304.1:0-2500 GCF_006345805.1 Octopus sinensis | reverse complement strand
CAGGATATCAAGAAGTGATGCAGTACGATCGTTTCAAGCGGCTCCATTTAATTGAACAATGCAATCATTACATCAATTTAAATGCAGGGCTATCCTCAGCTGCATAAATAAATATAATTTTTAATGAGTTGGACACATTAATATAATTTTACTCAAATTCTCTGATAGAGCAAGAAGAGGGAAAGAGTCCATGTTGCTACTAATGTAGTTAAGGATATACTACACTTCTAAGAACTGTATGATATTTGTTAGGGTCGTCGCTTGTAAAGGATTGTGGTTCATTTTTAATTTATTAGTCTCTTTTAGTCTTTTTTATAAACTACTGGTAGTTGATAAAAAAGACATACACACACACACACACATGCCCAGTACCGAGAACGTGAACTAACTCAGAAACCATGGTCTACTGGTACTTCTACTAGCTAAAGGGGGGAGTACCCTCCCTTGCTCACTCTATATCAGAAAGAGATCGTGTGTCGATAACCAGCTGGAAAAGATGTTTCCCTGGGGTTAAAAGATAGTAACATAGTTCTGTATAGTACAGCCACTCTACGTTGACAAATAAACTTTACTATATATATATATATATATATATATATACATATATGCAGTAGTGGTTGTGTGGTAAGTAGCTTGAGAACCAACCTCATGGTTGCGGGTTCAGTCCTACTGCGTGGCATCTTGGGCAAGTATCTTCTGCTATAGCCCCGGGCCAATTAATGCCTTGTGAGTGGATTTGGTAGACGGAAACTGGAAGAAGCCTGTCGTATATATGTATATATATATATATATATATATGTTTGTGTGTGTGTGTTTTGTGTGTCTGTGTTTGTTCCCCTAGCATTGCTTGACAACCGATGCTGGTGTGTTTACGTCCCCGTCACTTACGGTCGGCAAAAGAGACCGATAGAAAAGTACTGGGCTTACAAAGAATAAGTCCCGGGGTCGATTTGCTCGACTAAAGGCGGTGCTCCAGCATGGCCGCAGTCAAATGACTGAAACGAGTAAAAGAGTAAAAGAGTAAAGAGTAATATATATATATCAGACGATGAAGGCGCATTGCTCCAGTTAACTCAGCTGTAGAAATGATATGCGACGTCACTGTGCTTGGCACTGTGCCAAACTGTATCGGCCTTTGCCTTCCCCTTGGATAACATCAATGGCGTGGAGAGGAGAGGCTGGTATGCATAGTAATTGCTGGTCTTCCATAAAACAATCTTGCCCGGACTTGTACTTCGGAGGGTAACTTTCTAGGTGCAATCCCATGGTTATTCATGACCGAAGGGGGTCTCCCCATATATCACACGAGCTTCCGCACAGTTTACGTGTAGCAAAATCAATCACAAGCATTGGTTGTACGGGGCCATAGTAGAAGGCGCTAGATTAAGGGCACGTGCTGTGGGAGTGAATCACTAACCATGTGGTCTCGAAGCGAGTCTTTTTACCACATATCCATACCTGCAGTCGACATAATGAATAAATAAATAATTACAAAAGAGCGTTGATAAATAAATCAGTGAAACGGTTACGAACCGCTCATCTCTCGTTTGCAAACCTTCTAGCCCCCTCAATCCATTTGCATATTTAAACTCTCGCACTGTGTACACACATACAGAGACATGCACACAATCACTCACACACACAAAGACACACACGCATACAGACATACACACAAGAAACAATCTTTAAATGGAATGATAATTGCTTTATTAAAATTCTAGAAATATCGATTACTCTTAAAATAAATCGGCATGGTATTAATTGACTTAAAATGCCATTAAATACCAAGGCAGGGGAGAATACATTAACACCGTGGGAAATTCGGTAAAGAATTTGGTAAAGAAATGAAAAAATATGGTCGATAAAAAGAAATTTCTTCACCAAATTTGGTCAAAGAACGATATTCTGCTATACAAAAGTATGAACTTTGTTTGGTACATGCTGGGAAAACAGCTAAATTGGAAATTAAAAATATAATGTTGTTATTTAACCACAGGCCAGTTCTCATCAATGTTTTAGCCAGGAGACAATGCTGTGTTTTTCCCACCTCGCGAAACGTAGCGTATCTAATACCACCGTATATCATGTAATCTCTTAAATCACTTGTTCTTTGTGATTATTTTCTAAACTTGATGCAGGAATGGGTAACTGGTTAAGAAATTCATTTGCAAACGTGTTTTCGTTTTCCGTAATAATGCGCGTCAAATTCGGCAGGTGTATTTCACAATCATCCCGTAGACGAACGGATGTACTTGGCTGACAGAAACTGTCCAATTACTGAAACAAGTAAAAAATAAAGAACAGAAATACATTTTAGTGAGTTCGAATTGAATTGTTCCATTCAGTTTTACGAAAGTACGGCGATATCTGCATTTATTGTGATTTGTTGCATGCGAGACACAGGCAATGTACCCTCATGGAAATTGCGTATCTAAGGATTACTAAGTTACCGTAGTCTTCACGGGACACTAAAGTAGCAGGCTTTCACTAATTGCTTTAC
>NW_021829303.1:0-5000 GCF_006345805.1 Octopus sinensis | reverse complement strand
CCTGAAGAGGTTTGACTGAGTGGAAGAAAAAAAAAAAAAAATAAATAAAATACAAATATTTATGTAAACAACAACAACAACAACAATAATAACAACAACAACAACGGTAATAAGCGATTCTACTCTAGGCACAAGGTCACAAATTTGAGGGGAGGGGGACGTGTCGAATACATCAACTGGCATTTATTTCATCGACATCGAAAGGATGAAAGGCGAAACCCGGTCCCGAAGGAATTTGGACTCGGTACGGAAAGACGGACAAAATGTCACTAAGCATTTTGTCCGGTGTGCTAACGATTCTGCTACTTCACCGCCTTGACGATGATGATGATGATGATGATGATGATGGTTGTGATGATGATGATGATAATAATAATAATGATGATGATGATGATGACAGTTGTGGTGGTCATAGTGATGATGATGACGGTGATGATGATAATAATCATAATAATGATAATAATTGATGATGATGATGATGATGATATGATGATTATAATAATAATAATAATAATGATGATGATGATGATGATTATAATAATAATAATAATAATAATAATGATGATGATGATGATGATGATGATCCTTTCTACTAAAGGCACAAGGCCTGGAATTTTGGTGGCGCGGACTAGTTGATTACATCAACTCCAGTGTTTCACTGGTACTTAATTTATCGACCTTGAAAGGCTGAAAGGCAAAGTCGACCTCGGTAGAATTTGAACTCAGAACGTAGCGACGGGCGAAATACCGCGAAGCATTTCGCCAGGCGTGCTAACGATTCTAATAATAATGATAATAATTGGGATTGTTATCATGTACATTGTTTTGTCTTGGTATAAAAAAGATGGGCTACAGCAAATATTCTGCTCAATACCACAGATTTGCTTGTCAGTTGTTTGACCTTAACCAGTTGAGAATGTCCCTTTGTGGCTGACGATATGTGCATCTCTGATCACGAGCAGAAGTAGTGGGGGAGCATCATAGCCATGTGTTGAGAGGGATTCTTTGAGGTTTGGATAATTCACCTTTGGAAAGATGGGTGGTTCGTTCAACATCCTTAAACAACCCTTATTCAGGGACCTTTTGAGCAGGATGGCTTACTTAACCAGAAAAAAATAGTAACTGGGCCCCACCTGCAAGGTCATGTGCTGTTTATCTTGATATGAGATCATCATGTCGTGCACATAGGGTTGTGATGCATGTGCCTGGTGTACCCTTATCAGACAGGTGGTCATGATGGGTATACTGGGCTTCGTATATTTGTACCCCAGTGTCACTTTGAGGGCATGCACTGCTCTCTCACTCGGGCAAGGCAGAGTTTAACCAAAGAGCTGAGGAGAACAGAAAAGATCTTGAAATGAGAATGCATGGACAGTTTGAAAGGAATGCACAAGACTTTAAGGCTAATACAGCATGGTGGGCATGGCTGGAGCGAGGGGATTCGAAGCGTACCACCGAAAGCCTGATCACTGCTGCACAGACCAGGTTCTCGCTACCAAGTCAGTGAAGTAAAACATTTATAGAGCTTCTGACACCCAGAAATGCAGACTCTGTGGAAAGAGTGTGGAAAATGTGACCCACCACAATCACTAACCACCACCACCACCACCACCACCAACCACCACCACCACCACCACCACCATAACCACCACAATCACTACCACCTCCACCACCACCACCACCACCACCACCATAACCACCACAATCACTACCACTACCACCACCACCACCACCACCACCATAACCATCCAACCACCTCAATCACTACCACCTCAACCACCACCCCCACCACCACAACCCCACAATCACTACCACCACCATCGCTACCACCACCACCACCACCACCACCACAACCCCCACAATCACTACCACCACCATCGCTACCACCACCACCACCACCACCACCACCACCACCACCACAACCCCCACAATCACTACCACCACCATCGCTACCACCACCACCACCACCACAATCACCATAACCACCACCATTAGCACAACCACTACTAGCACCACAACCAATCATTACACATCACTACCACAACATACCACCACCACCACCACCACCATCATAAAGACCACCACCACCACCAACAACAACAACAACGCCAACACTACTACTACTACTACTACTACTACTACTACTACTACTACTACTACCAGCGCCACCATCGTCTTTAAGACCGCCATCATTACCTATCGACGATAATTTTTGCAAATCACAATGTACGGAACAACCGTCTCTTTCGTACACTTTGCACGCCGAACGCAATTTAACGGTGGGATTAACAGGGCCCTTTTGAAGAAATGCCACCCGCACACACACTATAAACCCCACGTAGCCAAATACATACATGCACAAACACACACACACAACACATACAGACAGACAGACTAGCGATAGCGATACACGCACACAGTCATAAGATAGGTCGCCGACATATATATACACACACATGTACACCGCCATCAGACAAGACCGATTATTGGAAGTCAAGATTCCAGTCGGAACAGTTTCCTTGGTCTTTTTCTTCTTCAGGTTTAAATAGTCAATATCTATAGATTAAAAAGTAACACAAACAGCGCAAAGCTGCTTTGAACGTATTATAAAGTAGAAAGTAAGATGGACGCTAGCGGTCGTCTGCTTTGACGAAAAATAAGTGCTTTTCTCTCCGTGACGATGGCGACGAAGGGCTTAGCGTTAAAAGTCAAGATTCTTGTCTCCGTATGACTTAAGAATTTATCTAAATTGGGCTTTAGTTAAGTTAGTGTTAACATATTTATTGTGGGATATTTAAATTATGTTAAAAAGAGGTGAAAGTAGTGTGGCGACAGGCAGAAAGACAAACATATAAATAGACAAACAGACGGATAGATCGAAAGATAAATAGCAGACAGGAAGATAGGCGGTTAGATAGAGACAGAAATACACACACAGACACACACACACGCATATATTTCGTTTTTGTATTTGGTTTGTTAGGTTCTTTGTGTGAATTCGTGTGTTGAAGCATATTTTATTGTGTCCAGGGAGAGTCATCCTGTTTTAATGCTTTATTAATTAATATACTCACCGGTTCGATTTCCATTCATTTACTTATTTATTTTTTATAAAATTTTCGTTGCTTCTTGTAACCTATTCACTAGTCGACTATTGAAGAGGTTACAATTTTAGAAAAAAGTAAATAAGTGGCGCAGGAGTGGCTGTGTGGTAAGTAGCTTGTTTACCAACCACATGGTCCCGGGTTCAGTCCCACTGCGTGGCACCTTGGGCAAGTGTCCTCTGCTAAAGCCTCGGGCCGACCAATGCCTTGTGAGTGGATTTGGTAGACGGAAACTGAAAGAAGCACGTCGTATATATGTATATATATATATATATATGCGTGTGTGTGTTTGTCCCCCTAGCATTGCTTGACAACCGATGCTGGTGTGTTTATGTCTCTGTTACTTAGCGGTTCGGCAAAAGAGACCAATAGAATAAGTACTGGGCTTACAAGAGAATAAGTCCCGGGGTCGAGTTGCTCGATTAAAGGCGGTGCTCCAGCATGGCCGCAGTCAGATGACTGAAACAAGTAAAAGAATAAAAGAGTAAGTGGAAATCGAACCGGTGTGAGGCGGTGGTTGAGGCAACGTGAGGTTTCATATCGTCTAACTTCACCTCTTTCCCCGAATGCTGACCAAGAAAGCGTTTTCTATCCCCATCTTTCATTCTTTTGCTCTGACTTTCTCCTCATGATGTGAATTCCTTCAAGGTCCCCTATGGGTAACCTCGCAGCGGGACTAACCTTCCGATCAGGGGGCATTGTTGGCCTCCTCGCCTGGCCAGCGGGGTGGCATCATTCGAAACCGAAAACAATGCACAGCGCATTGTGACCAGCGATGTGTAACAACATCCGATTGTCAGGTCGATCACGTGATTTTTTAACCCAGGCACTTATTTCTCGGGAGGCGTCAATCTGGTGTTTCCCCACAAGCATTTTTATAACAACTGCCTTCAGTCCCGGATCTTTCATTCCATTGCGAGATTTCGTACCGTCTAACTTCGCCCCTCTCCCCAAATGCTGACCAAGAAAGCGTCTTCTGTCCACATCTTTCTTTAGTTCGCTTTGATTTTCTCATCATGATGTGAACGCCATTCGAGGACCCTCCTCCCATGCGCTTTACCCTGCAGTCGTAGACTTCAAACAGGACATGAACGGTATCAAACTCACCAGGCTCAGTGGGAGGCCAGTGTGAAGGCCAAGGGCATTGTCCCTCCCTCTTGACAAACCCATAAAAATATTATCATTTTTTTTTGTATTTTCTGTTCGTTTAGTTTCAATCAAAAACCTTTTTGTTTTCTCTCTTTCTCTCTCGGTGACCTTAGCTTCCAGTTTGCGTTTTATCGCCATTCCGTTTACAAAGGACGCTTGTGTGTGAGTGTGTGTGTGTGTATGTGTGTGTGTGTACGTATGTGCGCGTATGTGTGCGAGTGTTTGTGTGTATGTGTTCATGTGTGTGAGTGTATTTTTGTGTATGCGAATGTATGTGAATGTATACGTGTATGTATGTGTGTGTATGTGTATGTACGTTTATGTGTGTGTATGTGTGTGTACATGTACGTATGTGTGTATGTATGCATTTGTGTGTATGTGTGTATGTATGTATTTGTGTGTGTTTGTAGTTGTGAATGTGTGTGTATATGTGTTCATGCGTACGCGTGTGTGTGTATGTGAGTGTAAGTGTGTGAATGTATGCGTGCATGTGTGTGTATGTGTGATTGCGTGTGTGCGTTTTCTTTTTTTCACATTTCCTTCCCAAACGAATCCTTCAAACTTTGCTTCTTTCCAAATATTTCACAAGACCCACCCCTGGTTACTTTCAAATATATTCTGCAATCCTTCCACCCCACCCTCCTCCTCCTCATCTTTTTCTTCTCTTTCATTTTCTTCCTTTTTCTCTCCCTTTTCTTCTCTTTTTCTCTCCCCTTTTCTTGTTCGTCTTTCTTTTCCTTTTCTTTC
>NW_021829302.1:0-6487 GCF_006345805.1 Octopus sinensis | reverse complement strand
ATATAACACTCTCTGTGAACACAATAGACCTGATGTTGTTCTATGGACCGAAGAACAAAATTCATATACTGTTGTAGAGGCAGGAAACGAACATATACAACTGTGATTCTCAATCGGGGTCCATATGGCCCCTGAGAGTCAATATAAGATTTTTGGGAGTACACGCAACAAAATAGTAAAATGGAGATTCATGATAGTATTTTAAGGGCACCTGAAAAAAATGTTTCTTTAGATGTATGTATTGGTATGTATTGTGGAGGCGCAAGTGCCCAGTGGTTAGGGCAGCGGACTCGCGGTCATAGGATCGCGGTTTCGATTCCCAGACCGGGCGTTGTGAGTGTTTATTGAGCGAAAACACTCTAAAAAGCTCCACGAGGCTCCGGCAGGGATGGTGGTGATCCCTGCTGTACTCTTTCACCACAACTTTTCTCACTCTTACTTCCTGTTTCTGTTGTACCGTGTGGCCTTGTCACTCTCTGTGTCACGCTGAATATCCCCGAGAACTACGTTAAGGGTGCACGTGTCTGTGGAGTGCTCAGCCATTTACACGTTAATTTCACGAGCAGGCTGTTCCGTTGATTCGGATCAACCGGAACCCTCGTCGTCGTAACCGACGGAGTGCTTACAATCCAAATGGTATGTATTGCAAGAATCAGCTTAGTTTCTTTCCCTAACATTTTACATAGTTCAACCTATGGAAGTTAATGTGCGAAAAGTATCTATAAAACTAGTTTTAAAACATCGGCTGGCGAGGGGTGAGGCCACCAGAATAAAATAGTATTCAAAGAGGTTCATAGATAAAAAATACAATATATAGTAAACTAATGAGAAAATTACGCTTCTTATATTAAAGCAACAAAATTTCATTCGTACTTGTATCATGGGTTTACTTGGCTATGCAACAACATATTTGCACTAGATACTTCCTATAAAGGGATTTTCCAAACCTCAATGACTCACTTCTTTGTAATTCGGGGAAGATTTGCATAACGTTCACAAGATTCTCCATTTGAATTTCCTGGATTGAACACGAGTACATATCACACACACACACACCACACACACACACACACACACACACAATACATTCATACATACTCATGTGCATACATGCACAGATACAGACAGGTATACATACATGCATATATACATACATATAGGCACATACATACACACACACAAATATACATACACACAAATATACATACACACGCTTATACATTACATACATACACACACAGACACCCAAACACATAACACATCACATACAGAAAGATTAATGAAACAAAAATAGCTAGATATTTACTAGGCGGTACCGTCTGCTGTAGCTCCTGAAAGACCAATGTCCTGTGAGTAAATAAGGTAGACGAAAACTGTGTGGAAGCCTGTTCTATATATATATATATATATATATATATATATATTATATATATGTGTGTGTGTGTGTGTGTGTGTGTGTGTGTGTGTGTGTGTGTGTGTGTGTGTGTGTGTGTGTGTGTGTGTGTGTGTGTCTTTATGTTTATGCTTGTCCACCCTCCTCCACCTGTCAACCGGTGTTGGTTTTTTTTGTACTCGTAACTTAGTGGTTCGGTAAAGTGATAGTATAGAAATTAAAGTAGAAAAAAGACCCCACAACTTTCAAACGGTACCTGGACAAATTCCTCCAGGAAATTCCGGATAAACCACCTACACCTGGATACGTCTCAACCAACAACAACAACTCTCTGCTCGAGTGGTCCATGGTATCCCGAAATAATTAACTAAAAGACTTTTCCAGGTGGTACTATTGAGTTAGTCATAGCCTGGGCCGATAATAGCCGAAGCCAATCTAAATTATCTAAGTACTAACCTTAAAAATTCAGTACTGTGAGTGATTTGTTTGATTTCCAGGCGTTACACCAGCATGGCCGTGAGGCAGTAACTGAAACAAGCTTGAAAATAAAAGACAAAAATATCATATCATTATATGAGTGCAACTATATTCATACATATATTTATATATGTATATGTGTAGTATTGACTGCAACCCCGCCCCTCAAAAATAAACAAACCCAAAATATTGGTTACTTTGTTAATCACCGGTTTGAAATCTGCAGAGAATTTAAATAAGTCAAAACATACACACACCACACACACACACACACACACACACACGTACATACATATATGCGTACATGCATACATACACAGTTAATGTCAGAATTCCAGTGAAACAGTTCTGTTCGTAGGTGGGAATCGGGTTTCTTTTTTTATCGGTGAGTAATTTTAAAATAAAAGCTAGAACATAAGACTCACACACACACACACACACAGGCACATACACACACACACACACACACACCACACACACACACACACACACACAGCCAGAGTATACGCACATATTAGTGTGTTTACACTTCGATATTTGTGTGTGTGTGTGTGTAGGAGAGAAAAGAGGAGGAATTATTATTTTCGCTGACATTTAACCGAAATGAATGATTGTCTTATAATAAATCTTTCTTCACCATCGCTGTTAGGACTACGAAGGCTAACCATTATCCTCACCACTACCATTAGCATCGACGACACCCCAATCAGTGGTTCCATCGCTATCACAACCAACGCCAACAGCACCATCATCATCAGCAGCAGCACCACCATCACAAGCAGCAACACCTTCATTAGCACTTCCAATATCGTTAGCATCACAACGACTCCATAACTAACATTTCATTCACCACCAATTTTACCACAAGATGTCGGTGCGTGGTAGGTTTGTTTGATTTGATACAACACCCAAATCTCTCACACATTTTACGCTACCGTTCAGAAAGAATAAAAGCCATATCGTTGTGGAATGTATTCTTAGGTAAACAAAAATACTGGCAGGTCATGGTTGGAACCAGAGCCTATAAGTCTGAGAAACAGCCAGCACATTTGCACCAGTGTGCAGAGAACCAAGGAAGGGCACGTGACTTAAAATCCCGCAAGTGTGACTTTGCTCTCCAAATAGACTTTACTTGGTGGTCAATGAAAATTAGAACCGTTCGTTGTTACGAATACTTCGTTGAATTTTCATTAAAGATTTGTATAAAAATGACAATATTACCACAAGCTTATAAGGCAGTGAGCTGTCAGAATCGTTAGCATACCAGGCAAAATGATTAGCTGCATTTCGTCCGTCGTCTGCACGCTCTGAATTCAAATTCCGCCGAGGTCACCTTTCATCCTTTCATCCTTTCGGGATCGATGAAATAAGTACCAGTTGAGTATTGGGCTCGATCTAATCGACTACCCTCCTCTGTCAAATTTCAAGCCTTATGCCTATAGTAGAATGGATTATTACATGCTTATAGTTTACTAAGAATATGCCTTTCTATTAGAGCAATAATACTAAAGTGTGTCCCCAAGAAAGGTGATTCATCAGACCTTTTCTTCAAACGCCTTTATGCACTCGCTTCCAACATCTCAAAAATGATGGCGATTGTCATTAACAATCTTCTTCATAACCTTCAATCTCTCTCCTCCTTAATAACTACTAATATGGCTTTTGTAGTGGAGGCGTATACCGTAATGGTTACAGTATTGGGCACATGATCGTAAGATTGTGGTTTCGATTCCTGGACCGGGTGATGCGTTGTGATCTTGAGCAAAACACTTCATTTCACAATCCTTCAGTCTATTGTACTGGGGAAAAATGAGTAATCCTACGATGGACCGGCGTCTCGTCCAAGGAAGAATATATACGCCAGAGAAATCGGGAAACCGGCTTTATGCTCCTTACAGGGTAATGTGGACTAACCAATGTAGCTTTCTTAAAGTCACATCCACCAGAGAAGTTCTCTCTTGTTATTCACCAGTGGGCCTCAGTTAAAAATGTGATGAAAACAGTATTGGGGTTCCCCTCATTAGCAATGCTTTCGGCCATGTGTAGCATGTAAATCTCCTGTGAAAACGACCCAACTGTGAACTCCATCCCTTTCTCATTTCTTAGAACGATGATTTGTCAGATTACACTGTCTTGACGTGTGCTAATAGAACGTTCTCTCTCTCTCTCTCTCTCTCTCTCTCTCTCTGGTTCACACACTCTTTCAACTGCGGACTGCTCCAGGATTTGCTTTTAACTTCATACACTTCATCTTATACTCTAATGACCTGTCACTTTCAACTCTATCCACTCCTATGCAAATGATATCGCTCTTCACTACTCCGTAACTTTCCTAACACCATCGATATGCAACATAGACATCTAATCCTAAACCTACACAGAATCCATGAATAGTGGCTTTGAAAACAATCTCCAGCTACGGCATGCCAGTCTTGTATCATTCAACGCAACAAAAGTACATTCACTATACATACAAACTAAACCTTATACTTCACTAAACATGAACAGAACGCAACTAAAAAGCTCAAAATCATTACAAATGCTAAACACCACTACCACATTTTAACCTCTAACCCACAGACGTGCTGTGTCATGGCTCAGTGGTTAGGGCATCAGGCTTACAACCATGAAGTAGTGAGTTCGATTCATGGACCGGGCTCTGTTGTGTTCTTCAGCAAGACACTTTATTTCACGTTGTTCCAGTTCACTCAGCTGTAGAAATGAGTTGTGTCATCACTGGTGCCAAGCTGTATCGGCCCTTACCTTTCCCTTTGATATCGTTAAGACATGGAGAGAGGAGGTTGGTATGCATGGGTGACAGCTGGTCTTCCATAAAAAACATGCCCGGATTTGTTCCTCGGAAATAACTTTCTAGGTGCAATCCCAAGGTCACTCATGACCGAGGAGGGTCTTTACCCTACTGCTACAAGAGTGGTCGCTTCTCCCCAGTGCTTGTTGGTTTCGAACTATCTTCCTCAAACGCTTACGGGTCGTCTGTCCGCCTCTCGCCCTTCACATTATGTCCAACAACCCCATTGCTCATAACAGCCATTACTCTCATTTCTTCATATCTTGAATGTTGTCCCTTTGAAATTCCTTCTATATACATGCTCTTTTTTTTTTTTTTTTACTTATTTTCTGCAACCGTCGATTTGCGACAAAGAGAAACTTGAACCCTACCGATCTCATTAATTTTGGGGGCGGGGACTGCGAAGACCATGGTCACTGCCTCTCCTAGTGAAAGAAAAGAAGAAAATACCCCGTCTCCTCGGCAGCACTATCTTTTATCGTTTACCTGTTTCAGTCATTAGACTGCGGCCATGCTGGGGCACCGCCTTGACGAATTTTTGGTCGAATAAATCGACCTCAGTACTTATTTTTTAAGCCTGGCACTTATTCTATTGGTCTCTTAGGGCGAACCGCTATGTTACGGGGATGCAAACACACCAACACCGGTTGTCAAGTGGTGATAGGGGGGACAAACACACAATCAAGCACACACACATACATATATATATATAACGGGCTTCTTTCAGTTTCCGTCTACCAAATCCATTCACTAAACTTTGATCGACCCGAGGCTATAGTAGAAGACACTTGCCCACGATGCCAGGTAGTGGGACTGAACCTGGAAGCATGTGGTTGGAAATCAAGCTTCTTACCACTCAACCACTCCTGCGCCTATGCCCTTGCTGAAATATTTATGCTAGTTATTTGTACAATTTCATTAATAAGGTGGTGTCAAGTTATTCTACTTCGTTATCACAATGCTTCAAGAAAGCTCCAACGCTCTTCCTACATCCATACCTATGTAAATACATGTGTGTGTGTGTGTGTGTGTGTGTATGAGCCTGCACGCGTGCATGTATGCGTATATGTGCATGTTTATACTGTTTATACGTGTGTATGAAGGTGTGTCTATATATGTATATTGTTCATCAACTTTGGAATTATCGGAATGTCATACACCTGTATAACAATTGTTTACAACCGATTTTGTCAGTTGTAGGTGTGTTAAGTGTGAATGTATTTTGTCTATATGTATGTGTGTGTATGCGTGTGTGTGAGAGAGAGAAGGAGAGAGAAAGAGAGAAATAGAGAGAGATTAATGAGACATTTTCATGAATGATAACGAAAGACTAGTAAAATGAATGACTAATAAAAGATTATTAAGAAAGGAAACCACCGTGAAATGTTTCTATCGTCACTTCGTTTCTAAGGTAAGCAATTACAAGCACAATCACCACACAAACCAACAATGATGCCTTAACGAAGTAATGAAGCAGTCTTTGCATGGTCTTTTGATTTGCTACAAATAACAACCGAATATGTGTCAAAAATGGTGTTATTGTCAGCTTGTAACCTTATCTGTAAGATAGAAGGGCAAGTTCACGTTCATGTGTGGTCTTTGACACATGAATGTCCGATTTTCAAGATTTCAACAGAAAGAACAACAACCTCCTGCCATCACCACGACCATAACGACAACAAGAATAGCATTACCATGTTCTTTCTACATATTTATATCAGTTCCTACAAGTCATACTTCGTCATAAAGCAACGAAGCAACATACTGAAAATAAGGACACAATTTCCCTGAAATCAGAACCACACCTC
>NW_021829301.1:5000-6507 GCF_006345805.1 Octopus sinensis | reverse complement strand
TCTCTCTCTTTCTGCATCACTCTTTGCCTTATCCTCTTTTCTCTAATCATTTGAAAGCATTGCTGATGGACTACATAACATAATGGCAAGCAGAATTATTTTAAGATTGTAAAACTGTAAAAATTGCAAGTAATAAAATGTGGATGAAATGTTTAGTGGTATTTCACCCATCACTACATTCTGAGTTCAAATTCTGCTGAGATCGACTTAACCTTTCATCCTTTCAGGGTCAATAAATTAAGTAACAATGAAACACTGGGGCTGACGTATTCGACCAGTTCTCTCCTACCAAATTTCAGGTCTTGTGCCTTTAGTAGAAAGGATTATTATTATTATTGAGTGGGAGAGCAGTGCATGCCATCAAAGTGACATTGGGGTAAAATATACGAAGCCCAATATACCCATCATGACTACCCTTGTAATAAGGGTACATCAGGCACATGCATCACAACAACATGTGCACCACATGGTGATCTCATATCAAGATAAACAGCGCATGACCTTGCAGGTGGGGCCCAGTTAGAATTTTCTTCTGGTCAAGGAGCCCATCCCACTCAAAAGGTCCCTGAATAAGGATTATTTAAGAATGTTGAACGAACCACCCATGTTTTCAAAGGTGAATTATCCAAATTTCTAAGAATCCCTCTCAACACATGGCCATGATGCTCCCCCACAACTTCTGCTCGTGATCAGAGATGCACATATTGTCAGCCACTAAGGGACATAATCAACTGGTTAAGGTCAAACAACTGACAAGCAAATCTGTGGTATTGAGCAGAATATTTGCTGTAGCCCATCTTTTATACCAAGACAAAACAATGTACATGATAACACTTCCAATCATTTAAGACCAGAAGCCACGAGAGCCAGTGCCTGGTACTGCATCAGAGCATTTATTATTATTATTATTATTATTATTATTATTATTGTTATTGTTATTATTATTATTATTATTATTATTATTGTTATTGTCATTGTTGTTGAAGAAACAATAAAAAGAGTGCCACTGTTATCGAATGAACAATATTTTGCCATTTTGTGTTTCTTTCACAATTTCAAGATAAACATCTCAATCTTCATTTTGGTAATATTTTAGGAATGATTTTACTCCTCCAGAAAGTAAAGAAACAATAAGAGTGCGACTGTTATTGAATGAACAATATTTCAACCCATTATTATGATCATCATTATTATTATTATTTTTTTTTTTCTTCTTTCAAATTTGCTTCCATTTTTTGCCGAGTGTCTTCCCGACTCCTAGGGCAAAGAAACTCATAGTATACATTGGTAGGCCATTAAACCAAACTCAATAGTTCGTTCACTTTTTTTTTTTTTTTTTTTTAAGTTAAATTAAAATACATGAGCAGCAACAGTTCTCACATCGACAATGCTCTTCTCAATACGTGTGATGTACCAGTTAAGACAATCTTTTGGACTTCTTGCAGGGATGGTAAGCCAGGGATCATTTCATATAATTTTCGGTTCCCTTCTTGATCATTCCTAGTGC
>NW_021829299.1:0-5000 GCF_006345805.1 Octopus sinensis | reverse complement strand
GGATGACCTAAAACTATACGCTGCAAATGACAAACAGCTGGAAACACTATTAAAGACAGTCCATGGATTTACCAAAGAAATAGATATGAAATTTGGATTAGAAAAATGCGCCAAAGTAACCATGAAAAGAGGAAAACTAGTTAAAAGTAACAACATCACACTAGATAAAACCAATGAAATAAAAGAATTAGACCAAAGCCAAACTTACAATACTTAGGAATCCATGAACTAGATAAGACACAACACACACAAATGAAAGAGAAAATAAAAAAAGAATATTATAGACGAGTTAGATCAATACTAAAAACAGAGCTCAATGCTAAAAACAAGATAATAGGTATCAACACTTTAGCTGTCCCAGTTATAAGTTACAGCTACAATATCCTTAACTGGACACGAAATGAACTGTCCAAAATAGATAGGAAAACAAAAAAATACTGACAGGATCTAGGATGCATCACCCAAAATCTGACATAGAAAGACTATATATACAACGTATAGAAGGTGGTAGAGGCCTTATACAGCTGGAAAACTACTATAAAATAACCACCATAGGACTGCAAAAAATACCTACTTCAGAAGGAAGGAAAACTGATCCAGATAGCAGCAAAACACGAGCAAAACAAAAACTGTTTCAGTATTTAAGGAAGCTGACAAATACAAACAAGAAATCATACCACCTAATAAACACGAAGAAGAAGAAGAAGAAGATGATGAAGAAACAACAAACGCTATAAAACAAATGAAATCCAAACTAAAAATAGAACATCAACGAACCATGATAAAACGATGGCAAGAAAAGCCCCTTCATGGTAAATACTGCACTAAACTAAACGCAAAAGAAATAGACAAAGAAAGATCCCAGCAATGGTTGAGAAGCTCAGGACTCAAAGCAGAAACAGAGGGATTTTTAATTGCAGCACAAGACCAAAGCCTCCCCACCAGAAATTACCAAAAACATGTAATGAAAAGAAATATTACAAGTAACTGCAGAATATGTGGAGATGGACAAGAAACAATAAATCATATTATCTCTAGCTGCCCAGTCCTGGCTAAGAAGGAATATATTCACAGACATGATAGAGTTGGAACCTACATACACTGGAAGCTATGCCAACATTATGGAATAACAACAGAAAAAAGATGGTATAGGCACACACCAGAAAAGGTTACAGAAAAGAGAAAGCAACATACTCTGGGATATGCCGATACACACAGATAGAGAATTAAGGCCAACAGACCAGATATAGTTGTCAGAGATCATGAAGAAAAAAAATGCTTTCTAATGATGTATCAATACCGCAGATGACAACGTGTCTCTAAAAGAAATGGAGAAACTCTCAAAATACAAAGACCTGGAAATAGAGGTAACTAGAATGTGGAATCTGAAAACAGAAACAATTCCTATCATAGTAGGTGCATTAGGCATGATAAAAAAATATTCAGACAAATACAAACAAAAACACCAGGACTTACAAACACATATATCATACAGAAAATTGCACTACTAGGCACTGCACACATCCTACGCAGAGCACTTTCCATACAATAACCATCAGAGCATCACAACAAATCACAGCACATACCCAAGGCACACAGAGCTGCGCTCGGTAGTGAAGTGAAAGCACGCTATAAAAATAAAACTACTGAATAATAATAATAATAATAATAATGATGATGATCTTTTCGACTTTAGGCACGAGGGCTGGAATTTGGGCGAGGGAGATAGTGGATTACATTGACTGAACTGGTACTTAATTTATCGATCACGAAAGGATGAAAGGCAAAGTTGACCTCGGTGAAATTTGAGCTCAGGACTTGAAGATGGACGAAACGCCACTAAGCATTTTACTCGGCATGCTAACAATTCTGCCAGTTTGTTTTATGCTAGTAATGATAATAATAATAATGATAATAATAATAACAACAACAACAACAATAATAATAATAATGATGCTATGGGGATGGTGATTTCTATTATTTGCCACAGGGCATCAGATGAGAAGAACATTACAAGGACAACATGTGTGAGTGTTAAATAAAAAGATGAGAGGGAGAAATGGAGGAGACACACTTCAGCTCTTACCATCATCGTCATCATCATCATCATCATCGTCACCATCATCATCACTACCACTACAACCACCACCATCATCATCGCCACCATCATCATCATTTACCATCATCATCATCATCATCATCATCATCATCACCATCATCATCGTCATCATCATCATTTACCAACATCATCATCATCGTCATCACCATCATCATCATCATCGTCATCATCGTCATCATCATCATCACCATCATCATCATCACCATCATCATCGTCATCATCATCATTTACCATCATCATCGTCATCACCATCATCATCATCATTATTATCATCATCGTCGTCGTCATCATCATCACCACCATCACCATCGTCGTCATCATCATTTACCATCATCACCATCATCATCATCATCCCAGCCAGAACAGTTGCAGTAAGCAACAGCATTTATCCCCCACCCCCACTCCCACCACTATGCCAAGCACCAACGTTACCATTATCGCTAACACCCCACCCCAACCCCACCGCCGCAACTACCACTACTATTAGCAAGCAGAAAGTGTCATCGAATGGAATGAGGGATATAGAAATAGCAGTCAAATCTCCCTCAAATTGTATTGTTTTGCAACAAAATAAAGGTGGGAAAGAAAACAAGATGGGCACGGTTGGAGTGCCTTTGATCATAGTTCTGCTCAATCAGAGTTGGCTTGGGGCCAAATAACAACAGCAACCCCCTACTAACAATACAGCGATTGCTACTACTACTACTACTATTGCTACTACGACTGCTGCTGCTACTATTACGAGTACTACTATCACTACCACTGCCACTACTACAACTCACGCCACCACCACTACTGTTACTACAACTACTACTAATATTACTACTATTACTACTATTACTACTACTACTACTACTACTACTACTGCTGCTGCTGCTGCTGCTGCTGCTACTATTACTACTACTATCACTACCACTGCCAATACTACAACCCGCGCCACCACCACTACCACCACCACCACCATCACCACCACTACTACTACTACTACTACTACTACTACTACTACTATTACTACTACTACAGCAAGTATAATACCATTCTGCCTGTATTACACAAGAACCAGCACCAACATCAACACACCCCACACCCTACCACAACCATCGTCACATCAGCATCACCACATCACTACATCACTGCTATTATCATCACCACAACCACCACCACCACCACCATCACCATCATCATCATCAACATCATCACCATCACAACTACCATCACCACCATCGTCACAGTCACTACCACCACCATCATCATCATCATCATTATCACTATCACCGTCACCACCATCACTATCATCACTGCGACTACCGCCACCATCACTACCACCACCAAAACCAACATCATCATCACCACCACCACCACCATCATCATCATTGCCACCACCACCATCACTATCACCACCGTCCCCATTACCACCACATCGCCGCCGCCACCACCACCACCATCACAACCACCACCGTCACTATCTGTACCACTACTACTTCTACTACTACTACTACTACTACTACTACTACTACTACTAACGCTACTGCTACCACCACCACCACCATCACAACCACCACCGTCACTATCTTTTCTACTACAACTACTACTACTACTACTACTATTACTATTACTACTATTGCTACTACTACTACTACTACTACTACTACTGCTACTACTACCGCTACTAGCATCACCTACGTCATAGTCACCTCTCCCACTTTTACTCCAGTCCACCACCCCCGCCACCTCTGTAAAGCACAATGTCGAACAGCAACAAAAACAATAACCTCTGCCCCTCACCTTTCCCTCTCCCACTCTCCCTCTCTCTCTCTCTCTCTCTCTCCTCTTGGTCACGTGTCTACACGCGCGCGCCAAATTCCTCCACACGTCCACACGTTGTTACATAGGCAAATGTGATGTCGCCACACACACACACATACACGCATCTATATCACACACACACACACACACACACAGATACGCGTACACACACACATACTTCCATATACACATATAAACATGCAATCAACACACACACACACACACACACACGCACACACGCACACATACACACACACATGCATCTTATGCAGCGTCGTTCTTTAACACTGACCCATATATTCGTGGTATTCTTCATATAAACGTGTGTGTGTGCGTGTGTGTGTGTGTGCGTGCGTGTGTGTGTGTGTATTTGTGTGTGTGTGTGTGCCTGTATGACACACATATGTGAATGTGTACAAATATGTTTGGCCTTCTACTTCTCCATGTATGTGTGTGTGGGTGTAGGGATGTGTGTGAGTGTGTGTGTGTATGAGTGTGTGTGTGTGTGTGTATGTGTGTGCACACACATACACACACTTCGTAGATGATGTATATGTGTGTGTGTGTGTTTGTGTGTAGATAGATAGATAGATAGACAGACACATACATACCTATCCTTGCAAAAACTATTGTCTATGACAAATAATATATATATATATATATATATATATACATATATACATATATAATATATATATATATATGTATATATGTATATTATATTATATATATATATTATATAATATATATATATAGATATATATATATATATATATATATAACAATATACATATATATATATATATATATATGTATATTTATGCATGGATATACTGTGTGTATGTATAAACGTTCATATAACCTGTTACACGTTATATAACTGTTGCACATACGCACACACACACACACACAACATACATGCACACAAATGCATATTTATCTATGCACACAAGAACATCATACATACGAAGATATATATATATATATATAGATATATAGATATATACACACACATACCATACATATAGATATATACACACACACACATACATACATACATACATACATGCATACA
>NW_021829297.1:0-6582 GCF_006345805.1 Octopus sinensis | reverse complement strand
ATATTAATCTGTTGAACTATGGGTGCGGGCGTGGCTGCGTGGTAAGAGGCTTTCTTCTCAATCACATGGTTCAGTCCCACTGCGTGGCACCTTGGGCAAGTGTCTTCTACTATAGCCTCGGGCCGACCAAAGCCTTGTGAGTGGATTTGGTAGAAGGAAACTGAAATGAGCCCGTCATGTGTGTGTGTGTGTCCGTAAGTTAGTGGTTCGGCAAAAGAGAACGATGGAATAAGTAACTAGGCATACAAAGAATAAGTCCTGGGGTCGATTTCTTCGACTAAAACACTCTAAGGCGGTGCTCCTGCATGGGCGCAGTCAAATTTCAAGTTAATTTCACGTTAATTTCACAGTCAACTGGAACCCTCATCGTCATAACCGACGGAGTACCAATTGTACGGACCCAGATAATAGGAAAACAAAACTGTAGCTTTGTCTTGAGCCGTTGACCAGGTCCATGCTTTGGAAATTACCACGACTGAATGTCAGTCTTATGATTCTGGTCATTAACCAAAAAAAAAAAAACTGTTCAGTAGCCTCCATCGAATTGGCTACAGAACAATTTCTAAAATCAGACTTCTGAAATGGTTGCTTTTGATCTTGGGTAACTACGCCTTATCAGAGTCAAAGATATTTCTGCAGGTATTTTCTGCAACATAGAGCAAATCTCCAGTGCGCAACTTGTTTGAAGTGTATAAGAAAGTTAGCATGTTTTAAAAGTCTGTAGTTCCTCAAAAGAACTGGTGAATTTGTCTTTTTCCTGTGACAACACTTGCTTGCATATCTACCTTGTTAAAATGCTTTATACTTATCCAATCACCGAGCTTCACTAAAGGGTCACGTTGACAGTTCTGAATATATCACTTCAGAACCGTTTGATTTGTCAGTGAACAAGTCGCGGTCTCAAAGCGACGAAAATATTTTGACAAATTAAATTTAAATGTTGAAGTGAATCTAACGGTTTTGTGTGTTTCTTAATTGGCTTATAAACACCTTCCACGCTGCAATTGGTTTCGTTCCAGCACACGATCTCAGATCAAGTCACTCACTATGCAAGTACATCTCCGTAGTATTCCAAGTGGTTTATATGATCGGAGATTTAATTTCGAAGTGTTCATAGTGTCATAATGAGGGACTGATCAAAGATTTTGCAATTAAAAAAGAGAAAACTTTTCAAATATAAATAAAGTGGAAGTATACAAAAATAAACATTATTTTCCGTCTACCAAATACACTCACAAGGTTTTAATCGGCCCGAGGCTATAGTAGAAGGCACTTGCCCAAGGTGCCACGCAGTGGGACTGAACCCGGAACTATGTGGTTGGGAAGCAAACTTGATCTTTGGGTATATGTCCACTGGTATGCTAATTAAAAGCACATTCGCCGTTTGGGCTACCCACATACTACGAACGAGTGCAACATACGAAGAGGAACTCGGTCTATGTAGTAGGATATCTTTTACCACCAAACAACTGAGGTAACACAGTCTGCACTGGTTGATGCAACACAACTAGATGCACAAACTCGTAAGAGACAGCTGCAGGCAGGGCCGGCTCAAGGTACCGGCAACTCGGGCGGCCACCCGGGGTGCCATGTACTTTTTAGCCTACATTTTCGGCTTTTCTCTTTGTGAAAGTTTTAAAAAATTATACTTGTAAGGGTGCCGAAGCTCAGCTTGCCCGGAGCGCCAGCAACCCTAGGGCCTGCTGTGGCTTCAGGATGGATCGAAACCATTGTTGTATTGAATAGCGATTCGTACCAAATCCATTTTCCGTTTCCCTCATCAATTATGTGTGTGTGTGTGTGTGTGTGTGTGTGTGTGTGTGGTGTGTGTGTGTGTGTGTGTGTGTGTGTTCAGAATTGGCCTAAGGTACCCGGCAACTCGGGCAGTCGCCCGAGGCGCCTTATGCTAGGGGGTGCCAAGGAGGGCGCGACATAGACAAGGAAATTTCCACGACCGTGAGCTTGTACACGCCGAAGTTTAGCTTGCCTGGGTCGCCAGCAACCCTAGGGCCGGTTCTGGTCTAAGGTACCCGGCAACTCGGGCAGTCACCCGAGGCGCCTTGTGCTAGGAAGTGCCAAGGAGGGCGCGACATAGACGAGGAAATTTCCACGACCGTGAGCTTGTACACGCCGAAGTTTAGCATGCCTGTGACGCCAGCAACCCTAGGGCCGGCCCTCTGTGTGTGTGTGTGTGTGTGTGTGTGTGTATGTGTGTGTGTACGTAATAAATACAAACATACATACATACATACATACATATACATACATACATACATACATACATACATACATACATATGTAAGTATGTCGTTCAGGTAGGTAAGGCACAAGTGTCTATATATATATATTATATATATTATATATATATATATAAGTTTAACGATAGCATCAAAAATAGGTTAGTAGTTGACTACTGGGAAACTATCTTTTATGAGTTTTAACGAATTACATACACTTACTTGTTGCTTGACTAATATTACTTGATTAACAAAATATCATCATAAAACAACATTCACGGGCCATCAACTTACAGTAGGGTGTGCCAGTGTTTCTCGTTACATTCCGACGGTAAAGTATTTACGGTTTTCGAGGCAGAAGGTCAATTGCTTCAGTGTAGTCGTTTAGTTTCGTTCTTTCAGAAGGTATTGCATATATTTCCAACGAATTAGTGTGAAGAAAAATAATAAAAAAACGATTTAGCTTATTTAGATGCCATCATAATCTCTCTGGAGGCGCAATGGCCCAGTGGTTAGGGCAGCGAACTCGCGGTCATAGGATCGCGGTTTCGATTCCCAGACCGGGCGTTGTGAGTGTTTATTGAGCGAAAACACCTAAAGCTCCACGAGGCTCCGGCAGGGGATGGTGGTGATCCCTGCTGTACTCTTTCACCACAACTTTCTCTCACTCTTACTTCCTGTTTCTGTTGTACCTGTATTTCAAAGGGCCGGCCTTGTCACTCTCTGTGTCACGCTGAATATCCCCGAGAACTACGTTAAGGGTGCACGTGTCTGTGGAGTGCTCAGCCACTTACACGTTAATTTCACGAGCAGGCTGTTCCGTTGATTCGGATCAACCGGAACCCTCGTCGTCGTAACCGTCGTCGTAAAGCTGAAGTTGTCTGTGTATGGCAGGTTTGGTAGCCTTTAACTAACACTATCTCCTCCGAGACCCTGCGGCGCAAGTAGACCAAAATTGAGAGTACGATAAAGAAGGCTTGCTCTTCATTCCGTAGAAGAAAAAATTCAAATTGGCCCATGTTAACACCAAAAATTATTTACATGAAAAAGGTGGGGTTTTATCTATGAAAATCCCTATTTTTTTTACGATTTTTTTTACTGCTGTGTCGCCATTTTTCGGTGTATTTCAACCAGAAAAATGTTCACTTAAAGAGAATAACAAGCCACATAATGCAAAAATTTTACTTGTCAAAAATTCCAATTCTAAAGGGTCGAAACGAACCCGAGCAACGCCGGGCTATACTGCTAGTAAGTGATAAGACCAAAGAGAGAGAAGCAAAATTTCCTCTTAATTCTCCAAAATCGCTCGTTAATCAAACACGACATTGAATAATGGTAAATGTAAATTTTTCTACTGAATTTCTCTGTATTCTAAGCTATCAAATTAGCCATAACAAAACTGCATTCTGACCCCTCACGTTTAACTCCACTTAGAGAAATGCCTGCACTTTCTGACTGATCCTTATCTCGTATGACATGTTTGTTCGCTTATTATTCTTCGTGCGTTCTTTGCTTCTATGAAAGGATAAAAACCTCTAATTAATGCTCAGTTTCCGTTCTAGGAGGAGGCTGGAACGGTAATCAATGTCTTAAAAATGTCTTAAAAATGTCTTAAAAATGTCTTAAAAAAAGGCGAGCTGGCAGAAACGTTAGCGCGCCGGACGAAATGCTGAGCGGTATTTCGTCTGCCGCTACGTTCTGAGTTCAAATTCCGCCGAGGTCGACTTTGCCTTTCATCCTTTCGGAGTCGATAAATTAAGTACCAGTTACGCACTGGGGTCGATGTAATCGACTTAATACCTATGTCTGTCCTTGTTTGTCCCCTCTATGTTTAGCCCCTTGTGGGTAATAAAGAAATAGGTAATCAATGTCTTAAAAATAGTTATTATGAAGTCTGTCAAGGCTGAAGTAGACGAACACATGTTGTTGACCGTCGAAACAAATGCTTCAGAGACCATCATCGAGATTATTCTTAATCAAAAATGGTAGGCCCAGTGGAATTATATTTCCTCGTTCGCTAAACTCTACAGAGAAAAATTTATACACAGTAGAAAAGTGGTTCATGCGATCGGTGAGTCTGTCAAAAAAAAAAAAGAAAAGAAAAAAAAACTAGTGTCGCCTCCTGTTTAGGAAAACGATTTCCTTGGTGACAAATTCGTGGCTTGTATGTTTGATATAAAACACAAAAGATGTAAAAGTATGTTAATATCATGCTACTAATGTTATGCAACGAACATTACATTTTATGTGGTGCTTTTGAACAAGAGAATACCCTCCATCAGGCATTTGCCATATTCTGAACGCCTTACTTCCCTGGGCATGGATACATTGAAACTCCGAAGTCTGGCAGCTGACTTGGCAGACACCCATAAAATTATTAACCATCTTACAAACAATAACTCTGAGCACCTTTTCAAACTCCGCCTGTCTAACACCCGTGGACATGTTTACAAAGTCAGAAAACAGCACAGCTCCCATGACTTTCGGAAACATTTTTTCACGCTAAGAGTTGCTGAAGCATGGAATAAACTGCCGGCATCAGTTGTTAATTGTCGGAGCACTGCATCCTTCAAAACTTCCATGTTTCCTGAGATTTGCCAACTACACCTGATTTTCTCCCTTCCATACACACGCAGGTATGTATCTGACTTATACACTGTTCACTTCGCAGACATTTGTACATTACTACATATGCTTTATACGCACTTTTGACAAGTTGTGGTGCACCTGAGCACTGTATACAATAATTTCATTATTATTATTATTATTATAATTAAACAGAGCAATTTTTCTTATTCTTAAGTCCTTCGCTCCCTACGGAGTATAGCCCATCGATAACTTCCCTCCACAGTTCTTGATTTGGGCCGTCTTTTCTGCTCCTCTCCAGTTCGATTCCTTCTTTTATTAGTTCTGCTTCAGTATCCCACCTCCCAGCTATATTTAGTGTGTCCTCTCTTCTGCCTCCCTTGCGGGTTCCAGGTCAGGTCCTGGCATTTAACGCAGGATGTATTTTCAGATTTTGTTGCATCACGTCATGTGTTTCCCTGAAGAAAGGCCTTCCTCTTCTCTCCCAGATATGGTTTGGTTTTGAATTGTCATCAATACTTCTGTAACTTTGATTTTTTTTCTAAGTAGAGGTGTTGGCTCTATGCAAATCCAATTTTACTTCTGGGAAGAGGTTGTCCATATTAGTCTGGCGTCTGTCCTTTGCTCTGCCTAGCATGGAAGGCCCAACCAGGAGCTTGAGTCCCACTTGCATAGCTCTGAGGGTCAGTAAGTCAGACAAGCCACCACATTGCAACAAAGACTGGACCTTGTGAGGGAGACTAACCTATGAAAATTGGTGGGCTTCATGCTTAATTCGAAAAACAGCCACGAGATTGAACGTTGATGCCTTGGCTTTCCTCACTAGGAAAGATAAAGTTCTGTTGAGGGAAGATCTGTAGTAAAACCGATTATTTTTAAAGCAAGAAGCAGAATTATGTCTGTGTGCGTGTGTGTGTGTATGCAACACACACACATATATATATATATGTTTAAAGGTGCAGGAGTGGCTACATGGTAAGTAGCTTACTAACCAACCACATGGTTCCGGATTCAGTCCCACTGCGTGGCACCTTGGTCAAATGTCTTGTACTATAGCCTCGGACCGACAAAGCCTTGTGAGTGGATTTGGTAAACGGAAACTGACAAAGCCCTTCGTACAGATATGTATGTGTATATGTATATATATATGCATATATATTATATATATATATATATGTGTGTGGTGTGTGTATGTATGTATGTGTGTGTATGTATGTATGTATGTATGTATGTATGTTTGTATATATGTATGTATGTTTGTGTGTCTGTGTTTGCCCCCACTATCGCTTCACAACCGTAACTTGGCAGTTTGGCAAAAGAGACCGATAGAAGAAGTACTAAGCTTATAAAGAATAAGTCCTAGCGCCGATTTGTTCGACTAAAGGTGTTGCTCCAGCATGGCTGCAATCAAATGACTGAAACTAATAAAAGAATAAAGAAATAAAGAATATATACACACCACACAATCACACATACACATATATATATATATATATATATATGCAACATACAATATATATGCATATATATATGTACATGCATATATGTATATATATTATAGATGTACATAAACGCGCACACTTACGCACACATACATACATACTCACATGCACACATGTGTGTGTTTATATATATATATATATATATATATATATAATAAATAATTATATATATATACAGATGTGTGTGTGCATGTAGTATGTATGTATGTACGTATGTATGTATGTATGTTGTATGTATGTATGTATGATGTATGTAT
>NW_021829296.1:0-7110 GCF_006345805.1 Octopus sinensis | reverse complement strand
TTCCTATTTGTTCACCTCAAGAAAGAATGAAAAATGGCTAATATTTCCTTCAAACTTTGTTTTTGTTGCAATATTTACCCCAAACCTCAAAGAATCCCTCTCAACACATGGCTATGATGCTCCCCCACTACTCCTGCTTATGATCAGAGATGCACATATTATCTGTCGCTAACGGACATGCTCAAGTGGTTAAGGTCAAGCAACTGACAAATAAATCTGTGGTATTGAGTAGAATATTTGTCCAGGTGATAAAAGCAAAGTTTGAAGGGAATAGTAGTCACTTCCTTTGATTTGTTGATAGAACCAAATAGGAAATAACACTTACTGAACAAAGACAAAAATAATTAAATATAAATATAAAGAAAAAAACTTTGTTACACAATATAATCGGTGGAGCAGAAAGCAGAAAAAATAGAACAGAAATAATTAAGAATGAAACAGCAGAAATATTTAAGAAATATATAGAGGCAAAGGGATTCGACGTTAAGGAACTGGTTTAGACGCGGGGCTACACTATACTCTCTCTTTTTACTCTTTTACTTGTTTCAGTCATTTGACTGCGGCCATGCTGGAGCACCGCCTTTAGTCGAGCAAATCGACCCCGGGACTTATTCTTTTGTAAGCCCAGTACTTATTCTATCGGTCTCTTTTATCGGTTGTCAAGCGATGTTGGGGGGGACAAACACAGACACACAAACACACACACGCATACATATATATATACATATATACGACGGGCTTTCAGTTTCCGTCTACCAAATCCACTCACAAGGCATTGGTCGGCCCGGGGCTATAGCAGAAGACACTTGCCCAAGGTGCCACGCAGTGGGACTGAACCCGGAGCCATGTGGTTGGTTAGCAAGCTACTTACCACACAGCCACTCCTATTTCCAATTATTGTGTGAAATACAAGGGTAATTCGTAGGGTTCGGTGTCAACTAGGAGTAGAAATAACAGAAAGGATGGAAAATAAACTAGGGTTATCAGTTGAATGCCTAGGGTCATAAATAAGTGCAATGGAACGAGGTATAAGGAGGGTCACATAAGTTGGAGGGTAATAACAATCATCAGAAATAAGTAGAAGGGAAAAGATAATAAAAAAGGGGTCAGAAATAAGTATGTGTGGGTGAGGAAATGAGAGGGGACGGGGATTAAGTAGGGCTATAAATGGTTAGAAAGAAGGCAGAAAAAACACTAGAGACAGATGTAAGTAGAGGGGAGGAGAGGATGGGGTTGAGTCAGAATGTAGTCAGGTAAGTATTTATAAAACTGTAACATTAAAACATTCAGGTTTAATAGCGAATAAATTTGACTTGATTGAGCAATAAAATATAGAAAATTCACTTTTATTTTCAAATAAATCTGGCATCTATTGAACAGTAAAATTACTCTTGTAGTGTGTGTGTATATATATGTGTGTATTTGTATATGTTTGTGTGTATGTGCGTGTGTTTGCGTATGTGCCTTTATGTATGTGTGTATGTGTGTATGTATGTATGTATGTATGTATGTATGTATGTATGTATGTATGTATGTGTGTGTGTGTGTGTGTATGTATGCATGCATGTATGTATGTATGTATGTATGTATGTATGTATGTATGTATGTATGTATGTATGTGTGAATGTATGTATGATTGTATGTATGTATGCATACACATGAATACACATATAGACAGACACATATATATGTATATACACATGTCTCTCTCCCTCTCTCTCTATGTCTCACTGTATACATACTTAATAAAATAACATACATACAACACACATGCATATATATTATATAATATATATATATGGTTTGTGTGTGGTGTGATGTGTGGTGTGTGTGTGTGTGTGTATAAAATATATACATATATACACACACACATAATGCATACTCACACACGCATTTATATATATGATAAAGCGAGGGTATAGTGAGTATGTGCGTGTGCCAACGTGCGCGTATTTATGTATATAATCTTTGTGAAAAAACAAAAAAACAAAAAAAAAAAAAAAGTAAAATTAATTTTGCAGACAGGAAAACAACCAGAAAAATACAACATAAAAGCAAAATCACAATATAACAAACGATATAACACAGAACCTAACACAATATCACGTGAATATAACGATATCCAAACTAATTTAGAGACGTTAATATATTTGCAACGATAACCACTGAACAGATTATAGCAATATACGATATTATAGAGTAATATTTAGTAACATGGTTTAATAGAAAGAAATAAAACCAAGTTTCATAAATATCATGTGTTACGTTTATCTGTATAGATACTCTATAGAAATTATAGCCGGCACTGATATTTGTTACACCGTTTCATATCTGAGATATCAGATGTAAATAAACAATGAGATCGAAGACGAAAAATAGGTGTGATAGGCGTATATACCACATTTCGGGAGTTTTGCTCCTTCATCAATACCCATCTGACTCCTTAATCCGCCTCGAACTCATTGCTTAAATAGCCACTATATACAGCGGTGTAACGTTATTGGATATAGCAATTTTACATATCAAAGACATTCCTAGAAGCTGGTACGTAAATATTTATTTCTTTACTGCCCACAAGGGGCTAAACACAGAGGAGACAAACAAGGACAGACAAATGGATTGAGTCGATTACATCGACCCAAGTGCGTAACTGGTACTTAATTTATCGACCCCGGAAGGATGAAAGGCAAAGTCGACCTCGGCGGAATTTGAACTCGGAACGTAACGGCAGACGAAATACCACTAAGCATTTCGCCCGGCGTGCTAACGTTTCTGCCAGCTCGCTGGTACGTAAATATTAATGATTTGTAGCTACGCAGCATTTCGTGTTCTACTGTGTTAGCAGTGCATTTTACACCACTTGCTAAGGTTATCTCTACAGATATACTGTAGAAATTATAGCAGCACAGACTTTTGTTACAACGTTTCATATACGAAACATCAGATGTAAACAAACAATGAGATTGAAGATGAAAAAAAGAGTAACGGACCTTTATGCCATATTTCGGGAGTTTTTGCTCCTTCATCAGCACCAATCTAACCCCTTAATCACCTACAAACTCATTGCTTAAACAGCTCCTAAATCCAGTAGTGTTTAGTTATTGGATATACCAATTTTACATATCATACACATTCCCGGAAGCTGGTACGTAAATATTAATGACTTGTAGGCATGTAGTATTCGGTTATGCAATAAAGTATATTTATAAAATCCTTTAATACACTTCATAGTTGTTGGAAGCACTCCGTCGGTTACGACGACGAGGGCTCCGGTTGATCCGAATCAACGGAACAGCCAGCTCGTGAAATTAACGTGTAAGTGGCTGAGCACTCCACAGACAGGTGTACCCTTAACGTAGTTCTCGGGGATATTCAGCGTGACACAGAGAGTGACAAGGCCGACTCTTTGAAATACAGGTACAACAGAAACAGGAAGTAAGAGTGAGAGAAAGTTGTGGTAAAAGAGTACAACAGGGATCACCACCATCCCCTGCTGGAGCCGCGTGGAGCTTTAGGTGTTTTCGCTCAATAAACACTCACAACGCCCGGTCTGGGAATCGAAACCGCGATCCTATGACCGCGAGTCCGCTGCCCTAACAACTGGGCCATTGCGCCACCACGACACTTCATAGTATATCATGGTTGCACAACGAAATACCGCTTCCCTACAAGTCCTTAATTTTCATGAATATATTTTTCATCTCGTAAAAAAATGAAACCCATGGTTAAACTGAAGAAATTTTAGCAGCTATGTTGCAAGACTGAGTCGGCCAATCAGCTGGCTTAGAGTTTCCTAACGTGATATGATCGTAAGCAATAGACAGCCTGTATTTTAGCGCTTTAATTATAATAAACCATAAAAATAAACATTTCTTTTTCAAATAAGTTTTACATTTTACAATATTATTTCATTTTTATCACATTTTCAAAGCTAACTGCTTATTAGTTTATATCCGGTTTACATCTAATTTCTTCAAATTGAATATGTGTTCCTTACTAGACAATTGTCATTTGTAGTAAAAGAATAAATTAACAAGTCATAATTTATTCTCAAATACTACGAAATGCTTACATTCTGTCGATACCCTGTAATTCAGGCATGGTCTCAGGATACAAAATGGGAAAGGTGAAGTTAGCGAGTCCTACCATTAGCTTCAACAAAGTGAGAACTAATCGATTATTCACCTCGATGTCGCTCCATGACAGCAGCTAAAATCTGTGCGGTTTAAACAAGAGATCTTAATTTCATAGCGGCGTAAAAATATGCTCGTTAAACACACGATCTTAACTTTGCTTACAATTTTAATCACATATATCTTGCGTCCATGCTCTAATTAATTCATTCGCAAAGTTAACTTAGTATTATTTTGTATAAATAAAGTCGAACCTGGCTTTATCACGTTCACATTATTTCTATGTAGCGGTCACTACTGTTTATCAACAACTTGAGCTGAGTAGGCGAGTCCTTACGATGGCTTTAATAAAATTTGAAATTAACCAGATCGATTGGTGAATTTAATCTCACACTTCGACTGCTGAAAACTCTGAGGTTTAACTACAGGGGTCTGTTTTCATAGCAAGGTTACAAACATGTTTATTAATTATGATCAATGTACGGCCGTCTACTTTCTTCACTGATCAGAGCACGTGGGCTGTGCAAAACATTTATGGTCGTTAGGTAAGAGAAAAATGTGTCGTTTTCTGCATCAATACAAGGTGTGCAATAAATGTCCGGGATATGTAAATTCATGCAAATGACATCTGACTTTAATACTTCATTTTTATGAAAGAGAGAGACAGAGACAGAGAAATGAAGAAAGAGACAGAGACAGAGAAAGGAAGAAAGAGAGAGCGAGAAAGGAAGACAGAGAGAGAGAGAGAAAGGAAGAAAGAAAGAGAAAGAGAGAGAGAGAAATGAAGAAAGAGAGAGAGACAGAGAAAGAAGACACAGAGAGAGAGAAAGGAAGACAGAGAAAGAGAGAGAGAGAGAGAGAGAAAGGAAGAAAGACAGAGAAAGAGAGAGAGAGAGCTCGTCGCAAAGAGGGTCCATGATGCTATATGTACTCTACGTCAATCATATGGCTTTAATTTTTCAAATTGCGTGCACTAGCTGAAGTACCTGGATTTACGCCCAATATATATTCATATAGACATCCATACATACGTACGTATATACAAACAGACTAACAGACACACATACATAAGTACACACACAAAAGGGCCAACCTTTATGTTTCAACGACGAGGGTTCCAGTTGATCTGATCCACGAACCAGCCTGCTCGTGAAATTAACGTGCAAGTGGCTGAGCATTCCACAGACACGTGTAACCTTAACGTAGTTCTCGGGGAGATTCAACGTGACACAGAGTGTGACAAGGTTGGCCTTTTGGAATTACAGGTGCAAATCATTTTTGCCAGCAGATTGGACTGGTGCAAACGAGAGATAAAGTGTCTTGCTCAAGGACTCAATCCGCCGAATCTGCCAGGAACCGAACACACAGCCTTACGATCGTGATCGAATACCGAACCATTAAGCCATTCGCCTTCACACACACACACACACACACACACACACACACACACACACACACACACACACACACACACACACACAACACACACACACACACACACACACACACACCATACAGGCGTTGACACAAACACGTTTACGCACACACAATTACAAACTCGAGCTCAGAAACACACATGCTTATATACACAGACACCCACACACGCACAATCATACACACATACAGACACACACTCACATATACCCACAAATACAATGACAATAAGAAGCAATTCTGTTATTCTTATATATGTTTCAGCCCTAAGGCTGTGGCCATGCTGGGGCACCGCTAGTGACAGAAATAAAATTTACTTGCGAGACAAATTTTGAAAAAAAAAATTATGTTATACAAGAAATTTAATTTGGTTTGTATGGAAGAATTAAGCAAGCAATTCTGGTAATTAATTAATGTTATCTACTGAATATATTTTAAGCACAACATTTTTACATTTCTCAAAATTATGCATAATACATGTGTGTGTGTGTGTGTGTGTGTGTGCTCTGTGATAAGAAGCTTGCTTCTCAACCATATGATTCTGGGTTCAATCCCACTGGCATCCTGGGCAAGTGTCTTCTTCTAACTGTTAAGTTCAATCCCACTGCCTGGCATCCTGGGCAAGTGTCTTCTTCTAACTGCTAAGTTACGGGGTTTGTAAACACGCCAGCATCGGCTGTCAAGCGATGTTGTGGGTGACAAACACAGACACACAAACATATACACATACATACATACATACATACATACATACATACATACATACATACATACATACATACAAAAGAAACTTTAAAAAATACTGGGGTCGATTTTGTTTCTAAACCCTTCAAGCTGGTGCACCGGTGTGACCGCTGTCCAATGACTGAAACTAGAAAAAGGTAAGAAAATCTATCTATCTATCTATCTATCTATCTATCTATCTATCTATCTATCTATCTATCTATCTATCTATTTATCTATTTATCTATCTATCTATCTTTCTATCTATCTATCTATCTATCTATCTATCTATCTATCTATCTATCTATCTATCTATCTATCTATCTATTTGTCTGTCTATCTGTCTATCTATCTGTCTATCTATCTACCTATTTGTCTGTCTGTCTGTCTCTTCTCTCTCTCTCTCTCTCTATCTATCTAGTCTATCTATCTATCTATCTATCTATCTGTCTGTCTATCTATCTACCTATTTGTCTGTCTGTCTGTCTGTCTGTCTGTCTCTCTATCTATCTATCTATCTATCTATCTATCTATCTATCTATCTATCTATCTATCTATCTATCTATCTATCTGTCTATCTATCTATCTATCTATCTATCTATCTATCTATCTATCTATCTATCTATCTATCTATCTATCTCTGTCTATTACTCCTTAACGTAGGAAGTTGCTGGTTTTAGCTGATTTTCTGGCTATTAATTATTATTAATTAAATTAAGATCTTTATCATTATTCTGCCAACTCTAGCTTAGATTGCTAAGAGATATAAGTAACTCTTGTGCTAGAGGTTTTATTCTTAGTGTTGTACATGAATCGTTTC
>NW_021829295.1:0-2500 GCF_006345805.1 Octopus sinensis | reverse complement strand
TAAGCAACAACTATAGCTACTGACTCCTGTACTATACATTAGATAATGTAGTCCTAGATACACTCGGCCTGAATAAAAGATGGGATGGTCACAGCTGGAACGTCTTTGATCCTTGGTCTGTCTGGATCAGGACTGACCTGGGGCTAAACAAAACAACTATAGCCACTAGAGCGGCCCAAAAGTAATTGGAAACGTTCCTTTTGGGACAAGCCCGTTGTAGTTCGAGTTTGTGCAGCCAGATGTCACTAGATGAAATCCTCAGGCTTCAGTCTGCCGCCCAGCGTCTCAGCCCGGGTCGTCCTGCTCTGTGGTACGTCTTTGTTTCGCAGTCTTTCGCTCCGCTCCGGCGATTTTTGTGATGGTTGAAACGAAAGAACAGCGTGCTTCCGTGAAATTTTGTTTTATGCTGGGGAAAACGGTGGCAGAAAGAGTTGTCCTGCTTCAGACATCTCCGAAGATCGCTGCCATGAGCAAAACCACATGTTTACAAGATGTCTCCACTTGTCGCTTGAAGACTGGCCTCGTTCAGGGTGTCTGTCGACCTCCTGAACGAATGAAAACTTCACGAAAATCATAAACTGATGTTGGAAAACCGTCACCGAAATATTGACGAACTTGTTGATATGACTGGTGTGAACCGGAGCTCCTGCCAACGAATTTTGAGTGAGGAATTACGAATAAAAAAATTTACAGCAAAATCTGTGCCTCGCTTGCTCACGGAGGATCAATAGATATCAGCGGTTTTGCATATATATATATATATATATTTATTTTATAGAAGAAGCTTCTACAGGACTAGAACTGTTTCATTCAAATGAAATCATCAGGAAGCTTCCTGATGATTTCATTTGAATGAAACAGTTCTAGTCCTGTAGAAACTCCTTCTATAAATAAATTAATTTACTCTGTTATGTATTGAGTACCTTATTTACTGTGGTTAACCCCGACTCAACCCGGGACCTACATATATATATATATATATATATATATATATATATATATATATATATATATATAAGAAGGTGAATGAATTATCCTAGTATGGATAATTCGTTAACCGATACCTGGGTAGCAAATTCACGTCAGAAAACACGGTTGAAGCTATAGGCCAAGGGCAGGGATCCCATGTTCTCGTGTGTAAATTTGTGTGTTTTTTTAACTATGAATAAATGAAAGAATGGAGTCGAACGACGATTTTAACAAAATTCCTTTACTCTCGACACATGTTTCGAAAGCAGCATATTCCTAATTCCGAAGGAATAAAGGGTGTATTATGCCGCCATCTCATCAGGAAAGACAAGGAACTTATGTCAGCACCATGAAGAGCAAAAACTTTTAGATGACTGCCCCATGATGTCCACAGTAATAATACGTGTTTCTTTAAAATATCCCGTTATAAGCAATGACGTCAAAGTTGGTTGGATGGAGAATGTTCTAAAGAGTTCAAGAGTTCAAATTTGGTTGGGAGGAGAAAGCTCTAGGAAGGGGATAGAGTGCAAGCTGTATTGTATGGGGATGCGTGGGTGTATTCTATTGTTACTGAGTTTGAGTGCTTGTGTGTGTGTGTATATATAACTGGATTCGTGCCTCTGTGTGTGTGTGTGTGTGTGTGTGCGTGACTGTGTGTGTAGGGTGACAAATGTCAGAAACATTTAGCAGTGAGCTGACAGATTTGTGTCTGTGTGTTCGATTGTGGGTATGATAGAGAGAGAGAGAGAGAGAGAAAGAGAGAGAGGTGGGGAGATGCAGAGAAAAAGAGGAAAACATATTCCAACAAATTTAGTAGTAATTATTCATGTAACGTAGTAGAAAAAAGGAATTGTCTATGGTGGTGTTGTAGAAGTGAAACTAAATTATTAAAATCAAAGAGGTTATCTATACTAATCATCAATCATGAGAGGAAAGAACCAGTCACGCACACACACACACACACACACACAGGCACGAATCCAGTTATATACACACACACACACAAGCACTCAAACTCAGTAACAATAGAATACACCCACGCATCCCCATACAATACAGCTTGCACTCTATCCCCTTCCTAGAGCTTTCTCCTCCCAACCAAATTTGAACTCTTGAACTCTTTAGAACATTCTTCATCCAACCAACTTTGACGTCATTGCTTATAACGGGATATTTTAAAGAAACACGTATTATTACTGTGGACATCATGGGGCAGTCATCTAAAAGTTTTTGCTCTTCATGGTGCTGACATAAGTTCCTTGTCTTTCCTGATGAGATGGCGGCATAATGCACCCTTTATTCCTTCGGAATTAGGAACATGCTGCCTTCGAAACATGTGTCAAGAGTAAAGGAATTTTGTTAAAATCGTCGTTCGACTCCATTCTTTCATTTATATATATATATATATATTTATTATATAGAAGGAGCTTCTACAGGACTAGAACTGTTTCATTCAAGAGAAATCTTCAGGAAGAGCTTCCTGAAGATTTCTCTTGAATGAAACAGTTCTAGTCCTGTAGAAGCTCCTTCT
>NW_021829294.1:5000-6572 GCF_006345805.1 Octopus sinensis | reverse complement strand
TGGGAAGCCTGAAAGCTGCACCATGCTCCAGTCTGATCTGGCAGTGTTTCTACAGCTGATGCCCTTCCTAATGCCAACCACTCCGTGAGTGTAGTGGGTGCTTTTTACGTGCCAGGGGAGGCTGGCATCGGCCACAATTGATTGGTGCTTTTAACGTGCCACCGGCACAGAAGCCAGTCGGGACGGCACTAGCATCAACCACGTTCGGATGGTGCTTTTTATGTGACACCGGCACAGAAGCCAGTCAAGGCAGCGCTGGCATCGGCCACGTTCGGATGGTGCTTTTTATGTGCCACCGGCACAGAAGCCAGACGAGGCAGCGCTGGCATCGGCCACGTTCGGATGGTGCTTTTTATGTGCCACCGGCACAGAAGCCAGACGAGGCAGCGCTGGCATCGGCCACGTTCGGATGGTGCTTTTTATTGTGCCACCGGCACGAAGCCAGACGAGAACGCGCTGGCATCGGCCACGTTCGGATGGTGCTTTTTATGTGCCACCGGCACAGAAGCCAGACGAGGCAGCGCTGGCATCGGCCACGTTCGGATGGTGCTTTTTATGTGCCACCGGCACAGAAGCCAGTCGAGGCAGCGCTGGCATCGGCCACGTTCGGATGGTGCTTTTTATGTGCCACCGGCACAGAAGCCAGACGAGGCAGCGCTGGCATCGCCACGTTCGGATGGTGCTTTTTATGTGCCACCGGCACAGAAGCCAGACAGCCCGCTGGCATCGGCCACGTTCGGATGGTGCTTTTTATGTGCCACCGGCACAGAAGCCAGACGAGGCAGCGCTGGCATCGGCCACGTTCGGATGGTGCTTTTTATGTGCCACCGGCACAGGTATCACAACTACTATTTCCATTGATATTTATTTCGATGTTCATATATATATATATAGTATTATTGGACGCTCAGGAAAGAAGACGGGCTTCTTTCAGTTTCCATCTACCAAATCCTCTTGCAATGCTTTGGTCAGCCTGAGGTTATAGTAGAAGACACTTGCCCAAGGTGCCAGGCTGTAGGACTGAACCTAGAACCATGTAGTTGGTAAGCAAGCTACTTACCATACAATATATCATCATCATCATCATCAGGTGTAATATTAGCTGCCTAACACACACACACATGTAAACATGCATAGCAATTCTGCATGTGTGTGTGTACATACTACTGCGTACGTGTGTCAGTACGCGTGTGTGATGTTTGCGTGTGTATATGCATGTATGTATAACTGTACGTGCTTGCGTGTGTGTGTGTGTGTGAGCAAGTGCGTCTTTCTGGCGACCATCCCTGCTGAGTCTTATCTTTGTGGTGGTGGGGGTGGTGGGGTAGCATTTAAGCTGCAGAGAGGGTGGGTGGGTATATGCTTTATAGTGGTGGTGGTGGTGGGTGATGGCGGTTGTGGGTGGTGGTCGTGGGGGAAGGATCACACGCCTTAATGCCTGTGTGTACGTGTATGTATCGACATCAGTGTGTTTACGTAGCTCTTTACAGGTGTGTGTATACATATGTCCGTGTGTGTGTGTAGAGTTCCTATGCATGTGTGTATGTCTGTATAAATGTGTATGTGTGTAAA
>NW_021829293.1:0-6732 GCF_006345805.1 Octopus sinensis | reverse complement strand
TAGAGGCATGCATGGTCCAACTGTTCGAAAGCTGTTCATCTTTATTATTATTATTGTCATTATTTTCCTCCTCCTCCTCTTCCACCTCAACATCATCATCATCACCACCACCACCACCACCACCACCATTATCTATATGTATGTATATATATATATATATATGTATGTGTGTGTTATAGTTTACACACATTTATTCATGCATGTGTGTACTTATATTTTCATACACACATACACACACATATGTACAAAAAATATAGGTGTGTATGTATATATATTCATGTATTAATGTGAGTATAAATGTATTTATGTATGTGTGTAGTTTCGTATATATATGCATGCATATCTGTCTGTCTGTATATGTGTATGTATGCACGTATATTATTTATTTATACGTATTAAAATTCGCCCTGAAACCAAATGTAACTATTATCTCGTTCTCACCTGCTGCCATGTTTTCGACCGCTTCTGCCATGTTGAAACACATAAAAAAACACGCATTCTTTCACATCCATACACATGGTCTTACATCCTATATTCTATCTGTTTAACAACTTCATTCAAATGAAGGACCTCATTAAATTGAATATTAAACAGTTGATCAAACATACCCATTGCCTTCATTTGAAATTCAATCAAATTTTTATGGGGAAACTGGCGCTAAAATTCACTTAGGTTTTCTTTTTAAAAAGCGAGGTGGGAGGATGAAAGGAAGGGAGAATAAATAACTAAATAAATAAATAAATATTGATTGTAAAAATTCTGTCGTCTGCTTTGTGGTTTTTTTTAAAGTTCTTTAATTATATCTCGCTTCTATCTTTATTTATTTATTGCATTGTTCATCTTTTAAAACTCAATCATCCAGTTAGCTGATGCATTTCACATCTCTGTGACGAAAGAAAAAAAAAATACAATACAGAGACACACATATATACAAAAATATAACTCATTCATGTATTTTTTTTATTAAATTTAACTTTGTTTTATTTTTCCTCCTTCCCCAATAACTTCTTCTTACAATATCTTTTTTCTTTTTGTTTCCATTTGAAAATTCTTTAATTAATTCATTCTATTAGTTCCTTCATTTTTAATATTTAAAACACAAATATTTATTTATTTATTTCATATTATTCAAGTGAAAAATCTTGTATCGTCTGCTTTGATACTCATTTGTTCTTATTTTGCAACATGCTTTTTGTTTTACATTATCTATCTGTCCATTCGTTCTTACATTTGTTCGCAAAACTAATTCTTTCACTCTCATCAGTTAAATTCGTCCCTTCTTCTTTCCTGTCTTCTTTTTATTCTTTCCTTCCTCTCTCCCTTTATACCTTCATTCTATTAATTCGTTTATTCAGCCATTCATCAATTCCTGTTCTTTTTTCATTTAGCTTTATTTATTTTTCCCTTTTAAAACACTATTCTCATGTTCGTTATCTTAATTAAATTGTACAATCTAATGTATTCTTCCATTATTTAACAAACAAGAATGTGCTTTGAGGGAGTTTTGCTGCTCTTTCTAGCAGGTCGGGGGACTACGTGTTTCTTTAACGATAAAAACTTTTTCAATTCTTCTTTATACTTATATATTTATCAAAATTCGTTTTTCATCTTTCAAATATATCATTTCATTTCATTCTATATGTTCACTTATTTATTCAGATTTTTCCTTTAAAACCCAATCGTATTTCCTTCTTCAATTCGTTCAAAGTATCTCGTTCATGTATTTTATGTGGAAATTCATTCCTCGTTTTTCATTTTAACGTATTTAACTGTTCATCTTTCTTAGTAAGATGTTTCAGTTAAACAGTTATCTGGCAATGTTTAACAGTTAGTTTTTCATATTACAACAGTTACTTGTTTTTAACAGTTATTTTTGTTTGAAAAGTAATATTTTGTTCATGTAATTCATCCACGTTTAACAGTTATTTGCTAATGTTTAAAAGTTATCTTTTCCTGTTCAACAGTTATTTGTCAATGGTTAACAGTTATTTTTGGACTTTTAACAGTTATTTATCCACGTTCAACTGTTACATCTTCATATCTGACAGCCATTTTCCACGTTTAAAAGTTATTTATGTTTAGCGGTTATTTTCTTGTGTTTAAAAGTTTTCTCTCTCTATATAAACGGCAGTTTGTCTGTGCGTGTTTCTGTGTGTCTGTTTGCTTGTACCCTCACCCTGACCACGGCTTTCAACCGATTCTGATGAAACTTGATACACACATAGCCCAATGTCATAATTCAAAACTAACGCAGCGAAAATTTTGAAAAGTTCCCCCAGTTCTGAAAAAAATCGATAAATTCGACATGGGGTCGAGAATCAGAAACACAACCCACAAACTGTCTAGGGGACGCAACTCCACCTTTTTTAACTCTCAAAAAAATTTACCATCATTTTTTTCCATTTTTTTGCTATTTTTTGGCTATAACTCTCTAAAAATGCTTTATAGTTATTTCCCTTACAAACCTGAGCAACGCCGGGCGATACTGCTAGTCTACTATATTTAACAGTTATCTGTCCACGTTTAGCAGTTAGTTGTTCATGTTTAACAGTCATCTTTTTAACAGTGACATGTTGTTCATCGGTTTACATGATTTTTCTTATTTGTATATTACGACATCCAGTAGTTATTTGTTGTTCAGAAATCTTTGATTTATATCCAACTACACATGTAGTTTCAATCTTCGCTATTTTTAACGAAAATTAGTTATATGGAGATTGGGAAATATATAAGAGAGTTTTAAACCATTAATTCAGAAGATATCGGCGATTGTCAGAAGAAAGGTTTACATGCGTACACATATATAATATACGTACATGCATAAACTCCTAGAAAAGACTGAGTTTCCTTCAAAGATTCTTCGCTTCTCCATCTGATGAGGTGGACGAATTGTACACACACAAGACTTACAGTAATGTGTAGCTAAGTCAAATTGTTACTAAAAATATATGCAACACTTATCAAAATAAATATGTTGAACACTATTTTCTTTCATTTATTCACTCACACGTGTGTGTGTGTGTGTGTGTGTGTGTGTGTGTGTATATGTTTAAGTACATATAAATATGCGTGTGTATGTGTGTGTGTATTTATTATAACTATATTTATCCAATGCTATATATATATATATATATATATATATATATATATATATAGTAAAAGTAAAAAATATATACGAACTGGGACAAGAACGTGAAACACCTAGAAGACGACACAAGAACCACAGGACGGGACATTCGAGGCCCTCAGTCATCAGTCAAGAACCGGATCATCTTCGCAATTTCGGCTGATTAATCTTGAGATTGCTCCGACCATATCTATCTATATATATATAATATATATATATATATAAATGCTATATATATGTATATATATATATATATATATATATATATATATATATATATATATATATATACTTATATGTATGTATATAACTATCCATCCATCCATCCATCCATCCAATCCTCTATGTATCTGTCTATCATACATATATACATGCCTGCAATGTATTTATTTACTTTAAAATATTACAAATTATTTAAGCAGCAAGACTAACGAAAATAATGTATGGAAGCGTATTTATGCATTAATAGAATACTGACACATCTCTGTAAATTAGCAAACATCTGAGTCTGTTATGTTAGAAGTGGATGGTTGGGGCTTCCATCCATCCATCTTGTTCAACGTACCGCAGTTTATATTTTATTACAGTAATTTTTATTGGAGAGATAATTAGCGTAATTGCAGCTGCTGCTGCTGCTGCTGCCATCGCCCCCTGCTGCCACCGCTACCACTGCTGCTACCGATGTTACCGCCACCACTGCTACTACCGCTGTTAGAACTGTTAGCTGGTGTTGGTGTTACAACATAACTACAGATATCCAGAGTGTGTTACAATGGCAGCTGAGCTTTTACAAACATGTGTACACACACACACACACACACATACACAAACAAAAGCACACACACAAGCACACACGCACTCTCACACACACACATACAAACACAAACACAAACACACACACGCACACACATACATATACACACAATGCATATACATAATACATGCACAAACACGCGCACACACATCTACACACATACACACACACTCCTACATGCAAGTATACATACAACCACAACATGCATATTTTCATATATGTTAATATCTATACAAATATGAGTATGTGGGAATATATGTGTGTAATATATATATATATATATATATATATATATATATATATATATATATATATACATACACACACATTCATGTGTGAAAATGCGTATAATGTGTGATTGTATGTATATGTGTATGCATGTATATATATATATATATATATATATATATATATGTGTGTGTGTGTGTGTATATGTATATTGTTTACTGTTGCGAAGTTTATTTTTGAATCTAAGCCGTTACCTCATAATTCATTTATAATCTTAAGAGGGTATAGGTCGTAGATCTTCATTCACCTATACATCGGATCAAATTAGAATGCCTTGTTATGTTTAGTGAGTTAGGCATTTCACTAGGTTATGTAACAGGCACAACCGAGCCAGACAACTGCGCTTTCGCGGTAAGCGTTGTGTAAAGACATATCGATGTTTATACCTAGTTTCCAAACCCAGAACGTATAAAACTAGTGTGTTATATAGAGATAATGGGTTCGGTTCTTGTCAGTTCAATCAGTTTGTAATTTTCTTTTAATCTAAAATTGGTGTGTACAATGCACAATCTTATCTACAACGAAAATGTATATTTATATCTACATAGAAGTGTAGGTGGGAATAAGCCGGTGGTGCTTAAAAGAGAGCTAAAATAGTGAAGATCAAGTTTCAGGATGGCCATTAAAGGTACAAGAAGGTGGATAAAGGTGAGTTGACATAGATCAGATAATAGTAGAGGCTCTGATAGTGTATGTTGAGAGTGAAGGATGGTTGGAGATGGGGAATGAACGAAAGCGGAAAACATTAAAGCAAGGATTGAGGACCGGTTCATGATGAATGTACGAAGGAAAGGCAGGGGAGAGTAGGTGATGACTGTACAGATTGGGTAGAGTTGAAGGGTAGAAATATTAACGAATGTTGACAAGGGTGGAGAGGTGGCCTATAATTTTGTTGAATATTAACTGCTATTCGTACGATAGATCTCCCCTCTCTAGGGTATAGGGAGGGTAGACAAGAAACGATACAGCCTGGGCGCATTGTTATCGCAGATAAATCCAGAGCGTAAAGAGTTAGAATAAATATCTCAATGACTTTTGTCCAACATTCTAATAATTCTGGCAATACATCGCTTCAGAACCATAGTTTGAGCTTCTAAGAAGTTAAAGTGTAAACGTGCGCTTATAAATATTACGTCATTTTATCTAAACCGGAACGGATGTTTTTCGCGTTCATATTTGATTTTTTTTTTTTTGCGTTTCTACAATATTTTTTACTTTTAATCATTCTCGAACTGGATGGGCATATAACAACAAGCCAACCGACACAAAAAATATCTTGTGAGTCTTCTTTATCAATGTACCTGAAGAGACCCGGACTGATAGGTCGAAACATATGTCGTACCTAATAAAAGTCTAATAAGAAATCCATCTCCTACTATCAGTTAATCATATATATATAACTAGTTTCAGTAATTGGACTGTGGCCTTGCTGGGTTTGCTGAGGCACCCACTGAGAGGCTTAGTCGAACGAGGCGACCCTAGTGCAAATTAAGCCGAATATTTTGTCAAACCGCTAAGTTATGGGGATGTAAACGAACCAGCAACGGCGGTCAAACGATGGTGGGGGACAAATACGAACACATATGCATATAATGGTGGTTTCTTGTAGTTCAGGATAGACGGTGTTGCAATTTCTTGTTGAACAACCTCCACAAAGGGTTTATTCATGGCGATCAAGTGCATGCGTTGTACATTAATCTCTCTCTCTCTCTCTCCTTCCATCGAATTGATGTGACCCGGCATAGGTGCACGGTGTACTGCTTTACGTCAGGTGTAGAAGTGGTCGCAGAGCAGCGTGAGATAATATACTTTGATCAAGAGCATAGCGCACCGCCCGCGTCCGAGAATGAAACCACGGTCTCGCGATCGCGTTGCCACTCTATAACCACTGGACCACGCGCCCTCACACATACACAAATACATACATTCATACACTCCCATAAATATTATTTATACACACATCATACTAAATATAAAATAAAGTATCTCCAGTCTATCCTCGATCAGGACATAATCTCTCTGGAATCTCCCTGCTAGCTGTTTCTTTCTTACCTGCAGATATTGACCCTCAACGATTTAAACATACCATTAATGACATCAAGCATACCGTTGTTGGTGGGGGTAGGGTCTACAAAGATTAAGGGCTTTGTTCCTTCCTCTAGTATCAGCAAGTATAAATTACGTTATCTTCCTGGAAAGGATGCTAGACTATCTTGGTTAACTTCCCTTGATAATCTGGTGAAGTAGGACAACTAAATTACTATGGAATAAAAAAAAACAGCAGAGAGAGACTTGCTACTGATTTGAACTCGCAACCTTTAGTCTTTCATTTTGCCTACTTTGATTTCCGTCTCTTTTGATCAAGTTAAATCTCTATTTTCTTCTCTTTTTCTTTCTTCATTCCTGTCTGTCTGTTTGTCTGACTTTCTCTCACCTCTGTTTGTGCGTGAGTGTGTGTGTGTGTGTGTGTGTGTCTATGTGCGTGCGTGTGTGTGTGTGTGTG
>NW_021829292.1:0-6592 GCF_006345805.1 Octopus sinensis | reverse complement strand
AGCATAATAATAATGCTTTCTACCATAAGCACAAGGCCTGAAATTTTAGGGGAGGAGGCTAGTTAACTACATCAACCCTTGCACTTGACTGCTCTTTATTTCATCAACATTGAAGGGGTGAAAGGCAATGTCTTCCTTGGTAGAATTTAAACTTGTAGTGAGGGCGCGTGGCTTAGTGGTTAGGGCATTCGGCTCATGATCGTAAGGTTGTGAGTTCGATTCCCAGCGACGCGTTGTGTCCTTGAGCAAGACACTTTATTTCACGTTGCTCCAGTCCACTCAGCTGGCAAAAATGAGTTGTACTTGTATTTCAAAGGGTCAGTCTTGTCACTCTCTGTGTCACGCTGATTATCCCCGAGAACTACGTTAAGGGTACACGTGTCTGTGGAATGCTCAGCCATTTGCACGTTAATTTCACAAGCAAGCTGTTCCGTTGATCGTATCAGCTGGGACCCTCGTCGTCGTAACCAGCGGAGTCTTTTAAAGAATTTAAACTTAGAAGAAACCAGAAGAAATATCATGAAACATTTTTTCTGGCTTACACTTTACCTCTTTTACTTGTTTTCAGTCATTTGACTGTGGCCATGTGGGCACGAGCCTTTAGTCGAGCAATCGACCCCGGGACTTATTCTTTGTAAGCCCAGTATATTTTCTTCTCGGTCGCTTTTGCCGAACCGCTAAGTGACGGGAACATAAAAACACCAGCATCAGTTGTCAAGCAATGTTGGGGGGACAAAACACAGACAACGCAAACATATACACACACACTTATCATCATCATCATCATCATCGTTTAGCGTCCACTTTCCATGCTAGCATGGTTGGACGGTTCTACTGGGGTCTGTGAAAGCCATAAGGCTTCATCAGGCCCAGTCAAATCTGGCAGTGTTCTACGGCTGGATGCCCTTCCTAACGCCAACAACTTCCGTGAGTGTAGTGGGTGCTTTTTACGTGCCACCCGCACTGGTGCCAGACAGAGCTGGCAAACGGCCACGAACGGATGGGGCTTTTTATGTGCCACCGACATGAGGGCCAGGCGAGGCTGGCAAACGGACACGAAACGGGGCGGTGCTGCAACGGTCGCGAACGGAAGGTTCTCTTACATGCCACCGGCACTGGTAACACATCTGCAATTTCCATTGATCGATTTCCATTGATCGATTTCGATTCTAATCCTCTTATATATATATAATATATATATATATATATATATATATATATTATATATATACACTTATATATATATATATCCATATATAATATATACGACAGGCTTCTTTCAGTTTCCGTCTACCAAATCCACTCACAAGGCATTGGTTGGCCCGGGGCTATAGCAGAAGACACTTGCCCAAGATGCCACGCAATGGGACTGAACCCGGAACCATGTGGCTGGTTAGCAAGCTACTTACCACACAGCCACTCCTGCGCCTTCTGCTAGTTTGTTACCTTTCCTTTCTACTATAGGGTCAAGATTTGAAATTTGGTGGGAGTGGGGTTAGTTGATTACATCGACCCCAGTACAAGACTGGTAGTTATTTCATCAGTCCCAAAAAGATGAAAGGCAAGGACAACCTTGGAGGAATTTGAACTCAGAATGTAAAGCTAAAAGAAATTTTGTCTGGTAAGTAATGATTCTGGCGTGGTAACAATTCTGACAACTTGTCATCTTAATAATGATAATAATAATCCTTTAAAGGTCTTGAGTGTAAAGGTCTTGAGAAAAAAGTTGGACATGAGGCGGTGAGCTGGCAGAAACATTAGCACGCCGGGCAAAATGCTTAGCAGTATTTCGTCTGCTGTTACGTCCTGAGTTCAAATTCCACCGAGGTCGACTTTGCCTTTCATCCTTTCGGGGTCGATAAATTAAGTACCAGTTATGCACTGGGATCGATATAATCAACTTAATCCGTCTGTCTGTCCTTGTTTGTCTCCTCTGTGATTGACTACATACTAGGGGTGATGTAATCGACTTTAATCCCTTTGTCTGTCCCCCTCTATGTTTAGCCCCTTGTGGGCAATAAAGAAATAAGAAAACCTTGGTTGGTGAGGAGAGGGATTGTTGGACACCCTGCAGGACAGAAAATAAGACCCATCAATTATGTAATTAAGTAATTATGACGATTTGAAGTGGTAAATATGAAGGTTGTGGTCAAGGAGTAGATGTGCTACCAATAGTTATTGGAAGTATCAACACTCAAGTACCAATAAGGCTGAAAAAGATTGGTGCAAGCGCGAAGGTAGAACACCTACAAAAATCAGCATTGCTTGGAACTGCAAGAATTCTTCACAGGTTTCTTGAAGCATCACCAGTAAACAAGTGTCATTTTAGTCTGCTGGCTGTGGACAACTGACACTTTCCATCTTACCCAGCAAAATAAGCTGTGAATTTTCATCACATAGTAATAACAACAACAACAACAACAACAACAACAACAACAACAACAACAACAACAACAATAATAATAATAATAATAAAACAATGATGATGATGATGATGATGATGATGATTATGATAATAATAGATGCCAGTGGCTCTCATGGCTTCTGATCTTAACTGGTTGGAAGTGTTATCATGTACATTGTTTGTCTTGGTATAAAAGATGGGCTACAGCAAATATTCTGCTCAATACCACAGATTTGCTTGTCAGTTGTTTGACCTTAACCAGTTGAGCATGTCCCTTAGTGGCTGACGATATGTGCATCTCTGATCACGAGCAGAAGTAGTGGGGGAGCATCATAGCCATGTGTTGAGAGGGATTCTTTGGGGTTTGAATAGTTCACCTCTGGAAGCATGGGTGGTTCTTTCAACATCCTTAAACAACGCTTATTCAGGGACCGTTTGAGCGGGATGGACTGCTCAACCTGAAGAAAATTCTAACTGGGCCCCACCTGCAAGGTCATGTGCTGTTTATCTTGATATAAGATCACCATGTCACACACATATGGTTGTGATGCATGTGACTGGTGTACCCTTATCAGACAGGTAGTCATGATGGGTATACTGGGCTTCGTATATTTTACCCCAGTGTCACTTTGATGGCATGCACTGCTCTCTTGCTCAATAATAATAATAATAATAATAATAATAATTAATAATAATAATAATAATAATAATAATAATATCATTATTTGAGGATGATCCCTGGCTTACCATCCATGCAAGAAATGCAAAAGATTGTCTTAACTGGTATGTCACACGTATAGAGAAGAACATTGTTGCTGTGAATTTTCTTTCCTTTTTTCATTTTTCTTTTGTTTTTTTCCTTTTTCTACATTTTCTTTTGTTTTTTTCCTTTTTTCCCTTTTTCTCTCTGTCTTTCTTCCCTTTTTTCTATCACATGACTTTGTAAATGAACAACCTAGTCTCTTTATTTTAATGGCCTACCAGTGTATACAGTGAGTTTCTTTGTCCTAGGTGTTGGGAAGACACTTGGTAAGAATTCAAAACAAAATTGAAAGAAGAGGATAATGATAATAACGATGACAGCAATGACAACGTCAACAACAGCAACAGTGATAATAATAATAATAATAATAATAATAATAATAATAATAATAATAATAATAATAATAATAATAATGATCATTTTTCCTTTATTAACTACAAAAGCTTGATGAGATAAAAATAATTAGAAATTTTTACGGGGGTGGTTACAAAGAAAGAAAAAGGGGAGTGTGAAAGACAAGTTTACAAATATGAAAGACACAGTGGGAAAGATGTTGTACAGTATGTGAAAAGATGTATTGAGATTTTAAAAGTACATATATTTGCATAGAAAAAGATTAAAAACGATAATAAGCACACAATTTAATTAAAAGGAAATTAAATATATAATATTACTTCTTAGTTTCAGTTTGAGAATTCCATGACCATGTCTGTTCACTCTTTCTCAAATGGCATATGAGTGCAACCGAGTGTACTAGTAAGTAATTTTTGAGACATTTGGTGTCGAAAAGCTTCATCTGTGCAGTATGCTTTCTTCAGTTAGATATAATGTCTTATTTTTATTTCTAGTACAAACCTGTCATCTGCATGCTGTTTACATTGTAAACCTAAGTGCTTGTGTTTCATTATTTATTTTTCTCTCTTCACTCATGACATGTCAGTGAGACCATATAACTTTCAGCCTTGCTATTCATCAACCCAGAGAGGTAAATTATTTTACTCGTTCTCTCTCCTTCTTCCACCTGTCTCCTAGCAGTTATCCACAGATTAACACAACTACCTACGAAATGGACAACAGAACTTCTACTAATCTTTTTACTACAATAACTTGAAGCAATTGTTTTTTGTTGTAACAGTTAAATAAAAACCGTTTCAACCATTATCTTATTTCTGTCATGTATCCCATGGACTTCGAAAACAACTAACATACCAGCATAATAGCATATTCTTAGTGACTTGACATCTATCAAACATAGTTAAACTATTACTCTTTTACTCTTTTACTTGTTTCAGTGATTTGGCTGTGGCCATGCTGGAGCACCGCCTTTAGTCAAGCCTAGTATTTATTCTATCAGTCTTTTTTACCAAACCACTAAATTACGGGGACATAAACACACCAACATCGGTTGTCAAGCGATGTTGGGGGGAGGAGGAACAAACACAGACACACACACATACATACATACATACATATATATATATACATATATGATGGGCTTCTTTCAGTTTCCGTCTACCAAATCCACTCACAAGGCTTTGGTCAGCCCAAGGCTAAGGTAGAAGACACTTACCCAAGGTGCCACACAGTGGGAATGAACCCAGAACCATGTGGTTCATAAGCAAGCTACTTATAACACAGCCACTCCTGCGCCTATTAAAAACAATATACAAATCTTATCCTTACACTGTCATGCATATATGCAACTCTACAAAGATGAAAATCTTTTGATCCAAAATAAAGTTTTCAGAAGAAAACCAGTACAAGTAAAAGGCAAAAAAGTGGTGAGTGGATGTGCCCATGATCTATGGAAAACATAGGATTAAAAGATTACTAAAGAACGTTATTCTGTTAAAAACCAAGTTTATGGATTCTTCAAGGCAAGCAATGTTTTTCATGGAATATTGGAAATGAAGAACCCTGCTTGGATGATGGTGACTTTTGTTTACAATGAAACCATGAAATCAAAGTAAGGAGATAGAAATATCAGGGGGACCATCTTATTTAAAAAAAAATTTTTTATTGCCCACAAGGGACTAAACATAGAGAGGACAAACAAGGACACACAAACGGATTAAGTCGATTACATCGACACCAGTGCGTAACTGGTACTTGATTTATCGACCCACCCAAAAGAATGAAAGGCAAAGTCAACCTCAGCAGAATTTGAACTCAGAACGTAGTGGAAGACGAAATACTGCTAAGCATTTCACGCGGCGTGCTAACGGTTCTGCCAACTCGCCGCCTTTTCGGGGGGACCATCTTAACAGTATTATAAGCCCCAGGGCAAATCAATGTATTAGGCCTTATAAAAGGTACAGGTAAAGATACCCTTTGGTCATGAATGACAATAGGATTGCACCTAGAAAGTTCCCCTTTGAGGTACAAGTCTGGGCAAGGTTGTTTATGGAAGAACAGCAGTCACCCATGCATAGCAGCCCCCCTTCTCCATGAGACTGATGTTATCTAAGGGAAAGTCAAAGACTGGTATGGTGACATCACAATTCACAGAGCCCAGTCTGGGAATCGAACTCACAACCTCATGATAGAAACTGTTTAATGATAGCAAGACAAAGCATAGATAGGTCTGAATTGGACCCCTAGACCTGTAGGGCCTCTAGTCAACTACCCAGTGCATCCATGTCTTAACATGGCACTGGATGTGAAAGTCACACACACACACACACATACACACACACATACACACACACACTCTCTCTCTCTCTCTCATACCACTATAAATACACTCACACACATACACATGCACACACGCATACACATACATTCTCTCTCTCTTTACTCACACCACTATGCACACACATACATACACATGCACACACACATACTTGCATGCATACATGCACACTTGCACACACATTTGCATGCATACATGCACACTTGCACATACACATGCACACGCATACATACACACACACACACACACACACGCACGCACACATGACAGACTTATTTTGGTTTCCATCCACCAAATCCACTCACAGCACTTTGGTCAGCTCAGAGCTACAGTAGCAGACAATATACATACACACACACACGCACACACACACCACACACACACACACACAGATATATGCAACCATGTACCCTGAGCCTGCAGATTGCTTGCAGACACGTTATATAAATCCGCCTAATCTCAGTGTTTCTATGGCAAAAAACTATTTGTAGTTCTTATTTTAAATATTGTGTACATTAAATGATGTTTATCTCTCACTAGATGGAGTCCTTTTTTTGTTGAGTCTACAATAACAGAACAGGAACCTATATATATAAGGCAGCGAGCTGGCAGAAACATTAGCACGCCGGGCGAAATGTGTAGCCATATTTCGTCTGCCGTTACGTTCTGAGTTCAAATTCCGCCGTATGTGTATATATAGATGTGTGTATATATATAATATATATTATATATA
>NW_021829291.1:0-6660 GCF_006345805.1 Octopus sinensis | reverse complement strand
TCTTTCTAAAACAGATTTATATTACTGGGCTGCATTTTTGAAAGTGGTTACATCAGAGGATAATTTGGAAAAACGCCTACTAACGCTCTTAACTAATTGTTTAAACATTTATGATGGATGGTTAGGGCATCTGTCAATGTGGGAAGTATTCCTATCTATCTTATGTAATGTTTTAAATTTGTCTGTACTAAGATTCATATTAATGCCTAGGAAATTAGCCTCTTTAAAATTAAGGTTAATTGTAGTTTGTAAGTTGGGATGATCAAATATTTTGTGTAATTTTTTTTTCTTATCATATCCATTCTCATTATGCACCACTCCTAGTCGGTCGTTCCTATATAAACCTACGCTGGCGTCCTTTATTTCATTGTTAAGGATATGAGGGTTGTAGAGGCCAACCAGATCCGCTACCTCTGTTTATTTATGGCTCACCACAGTGACATCATGTTCGTCTCCATTCTTTTCCACCCAATATTATCCTGAAAAGCGTAATGATTCCATTATCGTCATTATACTTAATAACTATATCGGTGTTAGCAACAGTTGTATAGGTTTTGCTGAACTTGAGTACCTCTGGAGGGGTTAAAACTCCACGATTGTCGAATTGAAGCATCTTGCGTTTGGGATTATCTTGAATTTTCTTTAACCACTGGGCGAGACTTCATGTGGTTCTGATGTGTCGCTTGATGTTGACTAGTTTAACGTTTCAGATTATGACGATTTTGCTTATTGTGGGATTTCTTTTTTAGTCTACAGCCTAGATTTTAAGTGAAATCATCGTTATGGTCCTTCAAGGGGTTACAAAAGGTTTTCGTGAGACGAGGCGGTTTGCTCTATCTTTGATGTTAAATTTCGTAGCTAAACACCACCATCACCACCACCACCACCACCACCAAACAACAACAACAACAACAACTACTATACTACTATACTACTACTACTACTACTACTAACTAATAATAATATAATAATAATAATAATAATAATAATAATAATAATAATAATAATAATATGATAATAATAATAATAATATTATTATTATTAATAATAATACTAATAATAATAATAATAATAATAATATAATATAATAATAATAATAATAATAATAATAATAATATTATTATTAATAATAATAATAATAATGTGATAATAATAATAATAATAATAATAATAATATTATTATTAATATAATAATAATAATAATGATGATAATAATAATAATAATAATAATAATGCTGTTGCTACTGCTACTACTACTACTACTGCTACTACTGTCGCTGCTGCTGCTACTACGACTACTACTACTACTACCACCACCACCAATAACAACAACAACTACTACTACTAGTAGTCCTGTTGCTGGATCAGGACTGACCTGGGGCTAAACAACAACACCGCAATACTACGGTATACCACCACCACCACCATCAGCACCACCATCATCATTACCATCGCCAATACCACCACAACTAGCATCCCCCCACCACCACCGCCGTCGCCCATTCCCTACTAAATCCTTCTCCTCCCACCTCTGCTCTTTCCGGCTCAACAACATAAAGCAGAAGGAGTTGCAACACAAAGACATTTCACTGAAGGCAGACGACACCAAGCAACGCTGGAGAGCCTCGGTTTTGTGACTCGGTGTGTGAGAGAGAGAGAGAGGAGAGAGAGAGAAAGAGTGAGAGAGAGGAGAGAGAAGGGGAGAGGGATAGAGGGTGTGTGTGTGTGTGAGAGAGAGAGAGAAAGAGAGAGAGAATGAGAGGAGGGGAGATAGAGAGATATAGATAGAGAGAGAGTGAGAGAGAGTGTGTGTGTGAGAGAGAGAGAGAGAGAAAGAAAGAAAGAAAGAAAGAGAGTGTGTGTGTGTGTGTGAGAGGAGAGAGAGAAAGAGAGTGTGTGTGTGTGAGTGAGAGAGTGTGTGTGTGTGTAGAGGATGTGTGAGAGTGTGTGAGAATATGGGAGTGTGTAAATGTGTGTGCGTATTAATCTCTGTGTGTTAATGTGCGTGTAAGTCTCTGTGTGGGTGTATGTGAGTGTATGTATGCGAATGAACGTGTTAGTGTGTGTATGTGTAAGTATGTGTAGTGTGTGTGTGTATATTAATCGTGTGTGCGTGTGTTTCATGTGTGTCAGTTTATGATTGTATATGTGTTAGTATGTGCCTGTGTGTGTGCGTGTACGTGCGTAGATGGTCGATGTTTGTATATGTTACCTCCTGAGCGTGTGTGTGTCTGTGCGCGTATGTGTGTGTGTACCTATGTGTGTATTGGGGAGACTGATGCTTGTATGTCTTAACGTGTGTGTGTGTGTGTGTGTGTGTGTGTGTGTGTGTATGAGTGTAGGTGAATGTGTATTACTGTGTGAGGTGAAGGCTAAGGAAAAATGAAAGTGTCACCTTTGTAGTTTGCAAATGACCAGAGTTCAAATTCAGCCGAGGTCGACTTTGCCTTTCATCCTTTCGGGGTCGATAAATGAAGTACCAGTTTTCGTACTGGGGGTCGATGTAATCGACTTAATCACTTTGTCTGTCCTTGTTTGTCCCCTCTATGTTTAGCCCCTTGTGGGTAGTAAAGAAATATATACTGATACGTAACTGGACAGAATAAATATACAATTTATAAATGTCTTTGAATAACCAGTCACTCATCTGGGAAGGCCTTGAAATCAATGTTACCATCTGGGGACTATGTGTGACTGAGTGATAATAAAAAGACTGAAAGGAGGTCTGCAATCAAATAACTTTACTCAACACCTTACAACTGAATCAGTGGAGGCAAAGATGCCTCTCCTTTACTTGACAATTTATGCACCACATTGCAGAAATCACAATGCAAGTTTATGTCAAAGCAAAGTGTTGAATTACAAAACCATTGAATTACAAAAACTGCTCATCTTTTATGCTCGGGTGACCTCTTCAGCTTCCAAGAGCACAACTGTATTCGTCATTGCTTAGAGATAAAATGACAAAATTGTGGGTGTTAAGTCTCCATGGAGGGGTCGTAGTGGTGGTGGTAGTGATGGCGGTGGTTGTGGTAGTTGTGGTGAGTTGGTAGAAATAGTGGTAGTGGTGGTTGTTGTGGTGGTGGTGGTGGTGGTAGTGATGGTGGTTGTGGTGGTAGTTGTGGTGATCTCAGTAGTAGTGGTAGTAGTGGTAGTAGTGGTAGTGGTGATCGTGATTGTAGCTGTGATGATGTCGGTAGTAGTGGTGGTGGTTGTTGTGGTTATAGTTGAAGTGGTGGTCATCGATGTGGTAGTGGTAGTGATGGTGGCGGTGACGGCAGTGGCTGCGGTTGTAGTGGAGGTGGTGTTTGCTGAAGTGGTTGTGGTGTTGGTGTTAGTAGTGCCTTTTGATGATGAGGTTACAAGCGGTGGTTGTCGCGGTGGTGTTGGTTATAGCTGTGGTTGTAGTCGTACTGGTGATGACAATAGACGGGAGACGAATCTTGTGGTGGGGTGGTGCACGCGAGGGCTGGGGGGTAACGCACCAATCCAGACACCAAGATGTCTGTTGAGGCTATAGAAAGCCCTCACACACAACACACACCTTCACACACAACACACACCTTCACACACACACTCACACACATACACACACCGACTCATATAACCTAATACCTTTCACATACGTATACACATACGCATATATATATATATATATATATATATATATATATATATATATATATATATTATATATATATATGTATGTATGTATGTATATCTTTATATAAAAGAGAATTGTGTGTCTGTCTCCTACGATTTAGATTCCTAACTACTCCCACATTTTGCGGTGCAGTTTAACCAAAACCGGGTATCTTATAGTCGTGATTCATATCGAGCGCTTCTGGGTATTAGCGCGCGTCTGCGATGAGTCAACGATTTTTTAAAAAAATTACCATCATTTTTTTCCATTTTTAATGCATTTTTTGGCTATTTTTGGGCTATAACACTCTAAAAATGCTTATATAGTTATTTCCCTTACAAACCCGAGCAACGCCGGGCGATACTGCTAGTATATATATAAAAAAGTTAATCCAAACAAGAAAGCACAAAAAAAACCACAACAACGCGAGGACGTGGAACAAATATAGTATTATTGGACGCTCAGGAAAGAAGGAGGGTTTAACGTTTCGAGCGGAGCTCTTCGTCGGAAACATAGGAGAAGGGAAGATCCAGAGAAGGGAAGACAGAGGAAAAAAATCGCCAACAGTACACTCGCGATACATATATATATATGTATGTATATATATGTATATGTATATGCAGACACCAATTTATATAACGGTCACGCACTCACCCATACACACATACATACAAACACGTGTACATACATCGATTCATATAACGTAATACCTCATACACACATAACACAAAACACTAAAAACATAAACACACACAAAAGAAACTGACGTAACAACAATAGGCACGTGGCGCCCTCTGTGTGTGTGTGTGTGTATGTGCTCGTGTGCGTGCAATCCTACCACATACGTACACACACAGTCACGTACACTCACTTGTTTACACGCAACTACACACACACACACACACACACACACACATACACACATGTGTACTAAAGTGTGACCTTTCGGGCCGTGCAGACTTGGGAGATGTCTGTTTCGTATTGAGGACAGATTGGGAGTGAGAGAGAGAGAGAGAGAAAGAGAGACAGAGAGAGAGAAAGAGAGAGAGAGAGTGTGGGAGAGAGAGAGAGAGTGTGGGAGAGAGAGAGAAGGGGGGACGAAGGAAAGATAGAGATTGGCGCTGGCGTGGCTGTGTGGTAAGAAGCTTGGTTCCCCAACCACATGTTTCTGGGTTCAGTCCCACTGCGTGGCACCTTGGGCAAGTGTCGTCTACTATAGCCTCGGGCCGATCAAAGCCTTGTGAGTGGATTTGGTGGACGGAAACTGAAAGAAGCCCGTCGTATATATATATATATATATATATATATATAATATATGTATGTACGTATATGTATATGTTTGTGTGTCTGTGTTTGCTCCCGCCCCCCAACATTGCTTGACAACCGATGCTGGTGCGTTTCCGTCCCCATGACTTAGCGGTTCAGCAAGATAGACCGATATAATAAGTACAAGGCTTATAAAGAATAAGTCCTGAGGTTGATTTGCTCGACTAAAGGCGGTGCTCCAGCATGGCCGCAGAAGTTCGTCATATGTGTTTGTGTGTGTACGTGTGTGTGTGTGTGTGTGTGTCTTTCCCCACCATCGCTTGACAATCGCTGTTAGTGTATTTACGTCCCCTTAACTTAGCGGTTCGGCAAAAGCGAAACCTGTAGAATAAGTACTAGGCTTGCAAAGTATAAGCCCTGAGATCGATATGTTCGCTTAAAGGCGGTGCTCCAGCGTGGCCGCAGTCAAATGCCTGAAACAAACAAAAATAGATGAATGAAAGAAGAGGCGAAGTATAGTGCTAGAGACTTGAAGAGTTTTTGGACACGGGACGACGACGATGATGATAATGATGATGGTGATGACGACGATGAGGAAAAATGCAATATAATGGGTGGAGGCACTATTAGTTCAGAACAGCAATCTGTATATCTTACCTGACGTGGATATACTTTAAGAAAGCCTTAATACTGCAGTTTTCGCCTCGAGAAAGCATCTCGTATAGAGGTATAAGCCTAAAAAACACAGAAAGTGTCATGCTACGACTGTGGAACTACCCAACCAGCCAGCTATCTGCAACACTTCCGATACTGTTAAGAATGGTAGCACTATCTACACACTATCTACATATAGGCGCAGGAGTGGCTGTGTGGTAAGTAGCTTGCTAACCAACCACATGGTTCCGGGTTCAGTCCCACTGCGTGGCATCTTGGGCAAGTGTCTTCTGCTATAGCCCCGGGCCGACCAATGCCTTGTGAGTGGATTTGGTAGACGGAAACTGAAAGAAGCCTGTCGTATATATGTATATATATATATGTGTGTGTGTGTGTGTGTGTTTGTCCCCCTAGCATTCATCATCATCATTGTTCGACCGTGGTCGAGACAATGGAATTTACCATGCTACGCCAGACTTCACGGTCCATCATTACGGAGGTCCTGTTGCTGGATGCCTGTATCCCTGGAGATTACGTCAGGGTAGGAGAGTGTGCGCCCTAGCATTACTTGACAACCGATGCTGGTGTGTTTACGTCCCCGTCACTTAGCGGTTCGGCAAAAGATCCCGATAGAATAAGTACTGGGCTTACAAAGAATAAGTCCCGGGGTCGATTTGCTCGACTAAAGGCGGTGCTCCAGCATGGCCGCAGTCAACTGACTGAAACAAGTAAAAGAGAAAAGAGAGTAAAGAGTATACTTAGAAGGCGGCGAGCTGGCAGAAACGTTAGCACGCCGGGCGAAATGCGTTGCCGTATTTCGTCCGCCGTTACGTTCTGAGTTCAAATTCCGTCGAGGTCGACTTTGCCGTTCATCCTTTCGGGGTCGATAAATTAAGTACCAGTTACGCACTGGGGTCGATGTAATCGACTTAATACCCATGTCTGTCCTTGTTTGTCCCCTCTAAGTTTAGCCCCTTGTGGGTAGTAAAGAAACACGTATTTCGTCTGCCGTTAAGTGTTCTGGGTTTAAATTCCGCCGAGGTCGACTTTGCCTTTCATCCTTTCGGGGTCGACAAATTCAATACCAGTTGCGTAAT
>NW_021829290.1:0-6620 GCF_006345805.1 Octopus sinensis | reverse complement strand
AAGTTGGTCTAGATCAAGTGGCAAGTCGCACCCCTATTTACCAAGTAGGTCCAAACAGGGTGGCAAGTTGCACCCCTATTTACCAAGTAGGTCCAAAGAGGGTGGCAAGTCCCACCCATATTTACCAAGTTGGTTTAGATCAAGTGGCAAGTCGCACCACTATTTACCAAGTAGGTCCAAACAGGGTGGCAAGTCGCACCCCTATTTACCAAGTTGGTCTAGATCAAGTGGCAAGTCGCACCCATATTTACCAAGTAGGTCCAAACAGGGTGGCAAGTCGCACCCCTATTTACCAAGTTGGTCCAAACAGATGTGAGTATATGTGGGTACTTGAGATTATGCAATAAATTACGTAATATATTATGCAATTTTGTAAGGTGCCTAGATGTGAGCATATGTGGTTACTTGAAATAATTTAATTATTTATAGAATATATTATGCAGGTTTAAGAGATCCCTAGATGTGTGCATATAGCGGTCTTTAAAATTATGTAATAAATTGCGTAATATATTATGCAATTTTGGGAGGTCCCTAAATGTTCGATTATGGGGGTACTTGAGATTATGCAATAAATTACATAATATTTTATGCAAATTTGGGAGCTCCCTAGATGTGAGCATATGGGGGTACTTGAGATTATGCAATATATTACGTAATATATTATGCAATTTTGGGAGGTCCCTAAATTTGAGTATATGGGGGTACTTGAGATTATGTAATAAATTGCGTAATATATTATGCAATTTTGGGAGGTCCCTAAATTTGAGTATATGGGGGTACTTGAGATTATGCAATAAATTACATAATATTTTATGCAAATTTGGGAGCTCTCTAGATGTGAGCATATGGGGGTACTTGACATTATGCAATAAATTACGTAATATTATTTGCAATTTTGGGAGGTCGCTAGATGTGAGCATATGGGGGTACTTCAGATTATGCAATAAATTACGTAATATTTTATGCAAATTTGGGAGCTCTCTAGATGTGAGCATATGGGGGTACTTGAGATTATGCAATAAATTACGTAATATATTATGCAATTTTGGGAGCTCCCTAGATGTGAGCATATGGGGTACTTGAGATTATGCAATAAATTACGTAATATTTTATGCAATTTTGGATTCTCCCTAAATTTAGCATATGGGGGTACTTGAGATTATTCAATAAATTACGTAATATATTATGCAATTTTGGGAGCTCCCTAAATTTGAGCATATGGGGATACTTGAGATTAAGTAATAAATTGCGTAATATATTATGCAATTTTGGGAGCTCCCTAAATTTGAGCATATGGGGGTACTTGAGATTATGCAATAAATTACGTAATATTTTATGCAATTTTGGGAGCTCCCTAAATTTGAGCATATGGGGATACTTGAGATTATGTAATAAATTGCGTAATATATTATGAAATTTTGGGAGGTCCCTAAATTTGAGTATATGGGGGTACTTGAGATTATGCAATAAATTACATAATATTTTATGCAAATTTGGGAGCTCTCTAGATGTTAGCATATGGGGGTACTTGAGATTATGCAATAAATTACGTAATATATTATGCAATTTTGTGAGGTCCCTAGATGTGAGCATATGTGGTTACTTGAAATAATTTAATTATTTATAGAATATATTATCCAGTTTTAGGAGATCACTAGATGTGTGCATATAGGGGTCATTGAAATTATGCGATAAATTAAAGTTAAATTTTTTTTTTTTGTTTTTTTTTTTTTTTTGACAGAAATAGAAAGAAAAAAAAGTAAGCAATTGGGTGGCTAAGGGAATTGTCGAGAGCCTGGGGGTCAGCTCAACGATGCCGCGCTGCGTATTGAGTGGCAGTTTCCGCGGAGCTCAGCAACCGAGATTCGCTGGCACAGCCAGCTCGTCTCCCTCCGGTCGTTTGTTTTTGTGGAGATTTTTCTACCAATGGCGGTGAGGAGTTGAGTCGCAGCCTTTCCGACGATTCCAGAGGTTTCGAAGGCGAGGGGGGCAAACTCAAAAGCGTCCGAAATACACCGGTATTTCGTCATCTTTGTCTCTTCAGCAAGCGCACTGGCGGAACCCGGGTTTGCGACAGTCCTGGGAAGCATTGTCGCCGAAAAAGAGTCGACACACGTGGCATCCCAAACCAGGGACTTGCCTTCCCTAAAAGGGAAGGTCGTCATCCCGTCGGGACGCTTGCCGTCGCTCCGGGAAAGGCCGACTGGCTCTAGGGTGGAAGGGAAACCAGCCGACTCTAGAGCCCTCCTCACAACGTCATTCAGATGAGTGTGACGGGGAATTCTCCCGGCACTCTTCTTACACGATAAGGCGTGCAAGCCGTTTGACGAAATTGAGGACCCGCACCGGCAAGGGTGGGGCTGGCAGATGTCCAAACCCAATCGTAAGCTGATCCCAATCCGCAAGGATTCGTCGTCCAGTAGTAACCCGTACTAGGAGTGGGGAGAGCTTTGAGCCAGTCACCCGTGTGCGGCTGACAGGCGCAGTTAAGGGTGGCCAGCTGGAGTTGGTCCGACTTGGAGCGAAGTTTTCGTAATGTGTTCAAGCAGAGAATTTCGTCCCAGCCCCTTTGAACTGAAGGGATCGTGGGAAAATCAAGGTCGAGTGAGCACCACGTACGGCATGCGGATGAGAATTCCGAGAGCTCATTAAGTTCGAGAGAGGGAAGTAGAACTGAGCAAACGGAATTCCTGGAAGCCGACATGGATGAGAGATAGCAGGGTAGGGCCAGGTCCGCACAAGAGCGGATCCCGATCCCGCCGAAGCGAGTTGGTAAACTGGCACGGGTAAAACCGTCACCGGTGAACCTCAAATTGAGGTGGAATGTTAGCGATTGGTGGACAAGATTATCGATTCTGGATAATGAGTCTGTGGCAGCGAAACACGGGGAGGAACGGAGAATATAGGTCAGTCTGGGGACGAAAAGAAAGTTCTTCAACAAGAAAAACGCAAGATGCGAGCCAAGCCCACGGATCCGATCAGTGAGTAGTTTAATTTCGTCCCATTTAGACGATAAGGCATTTTCTATGCCAACGGCGGAAATTGGAGAGCCCAAGATAACTAGATCGCTGGTGGGCGTTAGCCTTAACCCTACGATCAGGCTGCTGAGAGAGGAGAATGTGTTGCGGAGAGCGGCGGGGGCAAGAGAAATGTTTACGAGTTCGCATTTTTCGCCGTTAAGAGATAGTCCGATCTTGGAGAAACCGGAAGTGATTCTCTTAACGTCTTCCATAACGACCTCTGTAGGTCCACCAATCGTCACGTGTCCAGGTACCAGAAGTTAACAGTGGAAGAAAGGTTCCGTGCAATGTGGTCAACAGAGAGGGCAAACAGCAATGGGCCCAGTGGGTCACCCTGCTGAATGCCGCATTCTGACATGATGATCTGATTATGGATCAGAAGGCAGCTTGGGGCAGAGTATGCCAGCTTTACAATTGGGAAGAGAACGGGGCAACGTGCCGAGACCACTTCGAGCAGATGGTCCCGGCGGACGCAGTTGAATGCGTTGCTGACGTCCAGCTTCACGATGAACTTGCAGTCTTCTGGCTTTGACTGGACAAGTTGGCGAGTGCCGTGCGCGAGAATTTCGCAGGCACCTTGGACGCCGACACCGTACTGGAAAGGGAGAAACTCCAGACTCAGGGGGGGAACCACCCTGCGGGACATTATCTTGGCCGAGAGTCTCCTGAAAACGTTACCGACCGCAATGGGCCTCACGCCACCATCGGCTTTCGACAGGGCAATGAGGCCAGCAGAGAAAAGAAGATCTCTGGCGACGGTTGGAATCTCGCCCGAGACAATGTGCGAACAAAGACGAGTGACAGAAGATAGCAGGTCTTTTCCGGATTCGTGGGTCAATGGGCTCAGGAGATCGCGTAGGTGGATGGGCTTTACACCGTCTATCCCGCCGCTGCTACTGGGCGCAAAAGACCCGAGAGCGGCCGAAACCTCAGACGAGGTTATCGGGTTGGGCGGAGCCGAAACTAACGTCGGTGTTGCACGGAGGTCGGTGGGAGCTTGGGGGTGTTTGCTGCGGAGTTGATTCAGGACAGCATCACACCGAGGAGCCACAGAGGAGTTGGATGAAATTGCGCGCACTGCTCCAGAGATCTCGCCCTGGAGGAGTTTGCTTCGGACTGCCCGGGAAAAGCGCAATTCTGCGAGACCGGGCCGTTTTGAGGGTGCCTCCTTACAAGAGGGCGTAAGAGAGACAGACAGCCAATCAGAGTTGAACTCTGAGTGGACGTAAGATGTACAACGGTCCTTAATCCGCTGGGCAGAAGAAACGTGAATAGCAGCACATGAGCGCATGGGAGAAGAATTGAGGCAAACGGGAAAGAAAGAGAACAGCTTGAACCAAGGGTCAGGAGCGCTGGAAGCCAGCGCCTGGTCGATCAAGTGGGTCTGGCCGATTGCTGGACCCACTGTGGCCGACATGCCACCATGTTTGCACCAACTTGGTAAATAGGGGTGTGAATAGGGGTGCGACTTGCCACCCTGTTTGGACCTACTTGGTAAATAGGGGTGCGACTTGCCACCCTGTTTGGACCTACTTGGTAAATATGGGTGCGACTTGCCACTTGATCTAGACCAACTTGGTAAATAGGGGTGCGACTTGCCACCCTGTTTGGACCTACTTGGTAAATAGGGGTGCGACATGCCACCATGTTTGCACCAACTTGGTAAATAGGGGTGCGACTTGCCACCATGTTTGGACCAACTTGGTAAATAGGGGTGCGACTTGCCACCCTTTTTGGACCTACTTGGTAAATAGGGGTGCGACTTGCCACCCTGTTTTGACCTACTTGGTAAATATGGGTGCGACTTTTTACTTGATCTAGACCAACTTGGTAAATAGGGCTGCGACTTGCCACCCTGTTTGGACCAACTTGGTAAATAGGGGTGCGACTTGCCACTTGATCTAAACCAACTTAGTAAATAGGGGTGCGACTTGCCACCCTGTTTGGACCAACTTGGAAATAGGGGTGCAACTTGCCACTTGATCTAGACCAACTTGGTAAATAGAGGTGCGACTTGCCACCCTGTTTGGACCTACTTGGTAAATAGGGGTGCGACATGCCACCATGTTTGCACCAACTTGGTAAATAGGGGTGTGAATAGGGGTGCGACTTGCCACCCTGTTTGGACCTACTTGGTAAATAGGGGTGCGACTTGCCACCCTGTTTGGACCTACTTGGTAAATATGGGTGCGACTTGCCACTTGATCTAGACCAACTTGGTAAATAGGGGTGCGACTTGCCACCCTGTTTGGACCAACTTGGTAAATAGGGGTGCGACTTACCACTTGGTCTAGTCGAACTTGGTAAATATGGGTGGGACTTGCCACCCTGTTTGGACCTACTTGGTAAATAGGGGTGCGACTTGCCACCCTGTTTGGACCTACTTGGTAAATAGTGGTGCGACTTGCCACTTGATCTAAACCAACTTGGTAAATATGGGTGCGACTTGCCACCCTGTTTGGACCAACTTGGTAAATAGGGGTGCGACTTGCCAACCTGTTTGGACCTACTTGGTAAATATGGGTGCGACTTGCCACTTGATCTAAACCAACTTGGTAAATATGGGTGCGACTTGCCACCCTGTTTGGACCAACTTGGTAAATAGGGGTGCAACTTGCCACCCTGTTTGGACCTACTTGGTAAATAGTGGTGCGAATTGCCACTTGATCTAAACCAACTTGGTAAATATGGGTGCGACTTGCCAACCTGTTTGGACCAACTTTGTAAATATAGGTGCGACTTGCCACCCTGTTTGGACCTACTTGGTAAATAGGGGTGCGACTTGCCACCCTGTTTGGACCTACTTGGTGAATAGGGGTGCGACTTGCCACCCTGTTTGGACCTACTTGGTAAATAGTGGTACGACTTGCCACTTGATCTAAACCAACTTGGTAAATATGGGTGCGACTTGCCAACCTGTTTGGACCAACTTTGTAAATATGGGTGCGACTTGCCACCCTGTTTGGACCAACTTGGTAAATAGGGGTGCGACTTGCCACCCTGTTTGGACCTACTTGGTAAATATGGGTGCGACTTGCCACTTGATCTAGACCAACTTGGTAAATAGGGGTGCGACTTGCCACCCTGTTTGGACCTACTTGGTAAATAGTGGTGCGACTTGCCACTTGATCTAAACCAACTTGGTAAATATGGGTGGGACTTGCCACCCTGTTTGGACCTACTTGGTAAATAGGGGTGCAACTTGCCACCCTGTTTGGACCTACTTGGTAAATAGGGGTGCGACTTGCCACTTGATCTAGACCAACTTGGTAAATAGGGGTGCGACTTGCCACCCTGTTTGGACCTACTTGGTAAATAGTGGTGCGACTTGCCACTTGATCTAAACCAACTTGGTAAATATGGGTGCGACTTGCCACCCTGTTTGGACCAACTTGGTAAATAGGGGTGCGACTTGCCACCCTGTTTGGACCTACTTGGTAAATAGGGTGCGACTTGCCACTTGATCTAAACCAACTTGGTAAATATGGGTGCGACTTGCCACCCTGTTTGGACCAACTTGGTAAATAGGGTGCGACTTGCCAACCTGTTTGGACCTACTTGGTAAATATGGGTGCGACTTGCCACTTGATCTAAACAACT
>NW_021829289.1:0-2500 GCF_006345805.1 Octopus sinensis | reverse complement strand
CACACACACACACACACACACACACACACACACACACATTTATATATACATATATACATATATACGACAGGCTTCTTTCAGTTTCCGTCTACCAAATCCACTCACAAGGCTTTGGTTGGCCCAAGGCTATAGCAGAAGACACTTGCCCAAGATCCCACGCAGTGGGACTGAACCCGGAACCATGTGGTTGGTTAGCAAGCTACTTACCACACAGCCACTCCTGCGCCTATACATCTTCTTCTGAATCCTTTTTGCCCCTTCTGGAGCATAGGGCTTCAACAGTTGTTTTCTCCTTTTTGCGGTCATTGGCGTGATTCTTGGCTGCTTCCCATGTCAGGCCGGTGGTCCTGAGCTCGTCCAAAATGCTCCGCTTCCATGTCTGCTTCGGGCGTCCTCGCTTCCTTTCCCCCTGCGGGTTCCAGTCAAGTGCTTGCCGTGTCACATTTGAGGGTTCTTTCCGCGGTGTGCCTCCGATCCATCTCCATCTTCTTCGTCTAATCTGAACATGTATGGACCCCTGGCTGGCCCTTTCCTACAGGTCGGTGTTTGGCACAGCGGGGTGTAAAAGTAGGTATCTCTCTCTTTCTCCTTTACTTGTTTCAGTCATTTAACTGCGGCCATGCTGGAGCACCGCCTTTAATCGAGCAAATCGACCCAGGGACTTATTCTTTTGTAAGCCCAGTACTTATTCTATCGGTCTCTTTTGCTGAACCGCTAAATAACGAGGACATAAACACACCAGCATCGGTTGTCAAGCAATGCTAGGGGGACAAACACAGACACACAAACACATACACATACATACGTATATATATATACGACAGGCTTCTTTCTGTTTCCGTCTACTAAATCCACTCACAAGGCTTTGGTTGACCCGAGGCTATAGTAGAAGACACTTGCCCAAGATGCCACGCAGTGGGACTGAACCCGGAACCATGTGGTTGGTTAGCAAGCTACTTACCACTCAGTCACTCCTGCGCCTATTACTCTACCACTAGTATTTGAGTACTCTTGTTTCACATTTATTGTTTACTCCTGTATATATATATATATATATATTATAAATATATATAATATATATATATATAATATAATATATAATATAATTATATATATATATATATATTATAAGTATCACATCAATGTTATGATATTTAATTCAGTAACATTAATTAAGATATAAAATTAGTTAATCTCATTTTGATATTTTCCGTGTCATTAATCATAATAATATATTTATCACACAAAAGCCGTTCGATTCACTGGATTTTTGTCAGTGAACAGGTCGCGGTCTTATAGCGACGAAAATATTTTGACAAATTAAACTTAAATTAAACTTAGGCGCAGGAGTGGCTCTGTGGTAAGTAGCTTGCTAACCAACCACATGGTTCCGGGTTCAGTCCCACTGCGTGGCACGTTGGGCAAGTGTCTTCTACTATAGCCCCGGGCCGACCAATGCCTTGTGAGTGGATTTGGTAGACGGACACTGAAAGAAGCCCGTCATATATATGTATATATATATATATGTGTGTGTGTGTGTGGTGTGGGTTTGTGTGTCTGTGTTTGTCCCCCTAGAATTGGTGTGTTTACGTCCCCGTTACTTAGCGGTTCGGCAAAAGACACCGATAGAATAAGTACTGGGCTTACAAAAGAATAAGTCCCGGGGTCGATTTGATCGACTAAAGGCGGTGCTCCAGCATGGCCGCAGTCAAATGACTAAAAAAGAGTAAAAGAGTTAAATGTTGAAGTGAATCGAACGACTTTTGTGTGTATCTTAAATGGATTACAAACACCTTCCACGCTGCAATTGTTTTCGTTTCAGCACACGATCTCAGATCAAATCACTTGCTATGCAAGTACATCTCCGTAAATATATTTATCATAACTATGATAATATTGTTATCGTAACTTTTAAGTTTTTGGATTAAAATAAGTGAGTTTTGTATGGGTTTTCTTTTTTCATAACTGTATTCTCTTTTACTCTTTTACTCTTTTAGTTGTTTCAGTCATTTGACTGTGGCCATGCTGGAGCACCACCTTTAGTCGAGTAAATCGACCCCAGGACTTATTCTTTGTAAGCCTAGTACTTATTACATCGGTCAATTTTTGCCGAACCGCTAGGTGACGGGGACGTAAACAGACCAGCATCGGTTGTCAAGCGATGTTGGGGGGACAAACACAGACACACAAGAACATACATATACATATGCATATAATTAATCCAAACAAGAAAACACAAAAACAAAAAATAACACAACAACGAGAGGACGTGGAACAAATAAAGTATTATTGGACGCTCTTCGTCGGAAACATAAGAAAAGGAAAGATCCCGAGAAGGGAAGACAGAGGAAAAAAATCGCCAGTGGTACTCATATATATATATTTATATATATAACCGGTAAAGTAATAAACAGCTTTTAAATTGCATTTTTCAAACCTTCTTTCGTATATATATATATATATATATATATATATATATATATTATATATATATATATAT
>NW_021829288.1:5000-6610 GCF_006345805.1 Octopus sinensis | reverse complement strand
ATTGTGGTAAGCAAGCTACTTACCACACAGCCACTCCTGCGCCTATAAGGTAAAGTTGACCTAGGCGGAATTGGAACTTCAAAAAATGTAGCTAAGCATTTTGCCAGGTGTGCTAACGATCCTTCCAGTTCACCGTACGTATGTATGTTCTTCTCCTCCTCTTCTTAATTTTGAGTAAATTCTGACCGGCCACCTATTTGCTATCAAGATTGCAAAGGAGAGTATCGGATCTTTTCGGTTTGAACGGCAGTTTTTCCTAGCGGTGTCATATGAAATTGTCATCCTAGTATCGATCTATTGCATTTCAATCTGTTTTAGGGTTAAGGTTAGTTAGGGTTAAGGTTAGGGTTAGGGGTGGGGGGAAGGGTATCTTTTTTTCTTCACAAATGTAAGTAAACCCAATCTGTTTCTTAAATGAGGGACATATTCATACGGCACAGAATGTTGTTTACCTCAATGGATGTCATTGATTGGTTGAAATTGCAGAAATTGAAGAAAGAACAACAAATATCTTACAATCTATAGAATTTTCTCAATAAAGCCAAGAGAAAAAGATGTTTTATAAACACATTCTACCAATATACGAAGTTTAAAATTTTTAGTTACCTAGAAATTTTGTTAAAAACTGCCGTTCAAACCGAAAAGGTCCAGAGTATCTTCTTTTATCCGTCATCCTTTAAATCTTAAGAAGGTCCTGCAGATTTTTATAGTCCCAGATATCGTAATTGTTTGTAGCGTATGAATTAAGGATTTACATTCTCCCCTCAATATACCAAGTTCAGCCATACTATACTCCAGACGCGGTGGTGTGTATACTGTGGCTACAATAATAACAAGTATGAAACTGAATGTTTATCTTGGGTACTAGATTTGAAAACTCCTGATCAATAGTCCATAGATGTCCTCTTTCCCTTAAATTTTTCCAACCACGTTCGTGTCCAAATTTCCATTATGTATGTATGTACATACGTATGTATGTATGTATGTATGTATGTATGTATGTATGTATGCATGTGAGTCATCTTCGTAGTCATAAAACGAGACAGAGGAGTGACAACCTGGCCACTCGTGGTGGTGTAACACACCATACTAATCATATCTGTCGGGCATGTGGAAGAAAGTGTAATTCGGTAGGGGGACTTAAACGACATGCAAAGGTACATGAATCCCAGTTACAACTACAGCCGGCTATTACCGGTAAAGGTGTTAGTTGCTAATTCTGTACAAGACATTGTAGATCTTTAGCTGGGCTAAAAAGTCAAATTCGATCACAGCACCAGTAACAGTTAGGCTTCGTGCAATGGCCATACTCGATAACGAGGGGGCAGCCATCATGTATTGTATGTATGTATGTATGTATATGTATGTACGCCTGTATTTATAATAGTGTTTATGTAAGTATGATAAGTGAATGTATGTGTGTGTGTGTGTGTGTGTGAATGCATATATATGAATGTATTATGTGCCTGAAGCCGCATGGCTCAGTGGTTAGAGCGTCGAGCTTACGATCGTGAGGGTGTGAGTTCGAATCCCGGACCGGGCTGCGTGTTGTGTTCTTGAGCAAGACACTGTATTTCACGTTGCTCCAGTTCACTCAGCTGTGGAAATGA